>NW_027288137.1:0-151905 GCF_047511675.1 Marmota flaviventris | reverse complement strand
AACACTAGCTCAATACCTAACCCTTAAACTTAACCTAACCCTAACACTAACCCATGGCCTAAACCTAAACCTAAACTTAACACTAGCCCTAACCCTAACCTTAAAGTTATCCCTAACCCTAGCTCTAAGCTTACATATTACCCTAACTCTAACCCTAACCTTAATGATAACCCTAGCCCTAACCCTAGCTCTAACCCTACCCATTACTCTAACCCTAAACTTAACCCTGATGATAACCCTAGCCATTACCCTAAATCTACCCTAACTCTAACCCTAGACATAGCCATAAACCTAAACCTTGCCATAGAGCTAACACCTGCTCAAACCCTAACCATTACCCTAAACCTAATACTAAGCCTATCCCTACCCTAACCTTAAGGCAAAACCTAAACCTAACCCTAACCCTAACACAAAATCACACCCTATCCAATACCCTAAACTTAATGATAACCCCAGCCCTAAACTTAACACATACCTTGACCCTAACCGTAACTATAACCTAGACCTAACCCTAAACCTAACCCTTGCCCTAGAGCTAACCCTAGCTCAAACTCTAAACTACATCCTAAACCTGAACCTAAACCTAACACTAGGCCTAACCCTAACTCTAGCCCTAATACAAACCATAACCCTAGCCCTAACTCTATCCATTATCCTAAGCACAACCATAACCCTCAGGCTAACCCTAGGCCTAACCCTAACCCTTTGGCTAACTCTAACCCTATCAATTACCCTACACCTAACATGAACCCTAAACCCAAACCTATCATTACCCTAACCAAACCCTAATGCTAATTCAAGCTCTAAACCTAAACCCTAACCTAAACCAAACCTGAAATCTAATTCTTACCCTAATAATACCCCTAGCTCTAAACCTGACCCTTGCCCTAAAACAAACCCTTACACTAGTCCTAGCCATAAATCCAACCCTCAATATATCCCTAACATAAGCCTAGAGCTCACACTAGCCCTAGCCCTAATTCTTGCCATAACCCTAAAACAAACCCGAGCCCTCATCCTAGCCCTAACCCTAGCCTTATTTATTACTAATCAAAACCATAACACTAGCCCTAACTGAATTCTAACCTTTTACCTAGCCCTAAAACTAGCTATATCCCCATGTCTTCCTCTAAAACTAACCCTATCCCTAAACCTACTCCTAAGCCGAAAATTAGGCCTCACCCTAATACAAACGCTAAACCTAATCCTAGCCCGAATTTAGCCCTAAACCTAACCTAATGCTAGCCCTAAGTTTATCTCTAACTCTCGCCTTAGTACTATTTCTAATTCTAACCATATCCCTTACCATAATCCTATCACTTGCCTTTACATTAGCCCTAACCCTAACCTTGAACATAAAAACCAAACCCTAAGCCTACACCTAGCCCTAAACCTAGCCCTAATTCGAGTCCTATAACTAACCATAAAACAAACCCTGACTCTGCCTCTGAACATAACACTAACCCTACCGCTAAACATCACTCAAAACCTAAACCTAAACCTAAACCTAAACCTAGCCTTAACCCTAACACTAAAACTAGTTCTAATCATTACATGAGTTCTTACATTGGCTGTAGCCTTAAACCTAGCCCTAACCTAAACCAAAACCTATCCCTAATTTGAGCCCTATCACTACATTTAACCCTAACCATAACCCTAATTCTAGCCATAAATCTTACCCTAAACCTAACCCTGACCCTAACCCTTGGCATAACCCCAAACCTAACCCTAACCTTAGCCTTTATCCTAACCTTAAACCTAGCCCTAACCCCATTGTAACCCTATGCATTACCCTAATCCTAATTCTAACCCTAATGCTAACCCTAGGATAACCCTAAACCTATTCTTAACCCTAAACCTATACATTACCCTAAACCTAACCTGAAACCTAAACTTAACCATATCCATAAACCTAATCCTAACCCTAATAATATTAACCCTAAAACTATCTCTAACCATAACCCTAGACGTGACATTAGCCCTAGCCCTAATAAAGCCCTAACCCTAAAACAAACTCTAGCCCTAATCCTATTCCTATTATTAGTCTTAATTATAAACCTAACCCTAACCATAAACCTAGCCCTAATATTAACCCTCACCCTAGTTATAAAGCTATCTATATCATCATACCTAACCATACCCATAACCATAACCCTAGCCATAAACCTAAGCTCAGTCTTAATACTAACCCTAGCTCTAATACTAACCCTAATTAAGCTCTAATTCTAACCCTAAATCTAACCCTAACACTAACACTAACTCTAAGTCTAGCCCTAGCTCTATCACTAGATCTAACTATATCACTTATGATAACTCAAACCCTAGACCTAACCCTAGCCCTAACCATCACTGTAGCCCTAAACCTAGATCTAACCCTAACTGTAAATATAACCCTAACTCTAAGCCAAAACCACACCTTAACACTAGCTCTAACCCTAACACTGATTTGAAACTAGCTCTAACCCTAGACCTAGCCCTCAAGCCAAACCGAGCCATAGCACTGACCTTAATCCTTAACCTAAACCAAACCCTAACCCTACACCTAATTTGAGTCCTAATTCTAACCCTAGAACTAATACTAACTCTGAATCCGACCTTAACATTAACTCTAGCTCTACACATCACCCTATCCCTAAACCTAATCCTAACACTAGACCTCAACCTAAACCTAACCCTAAAACGAGCCCTAATCGTAATGCCAGGTCTTAAATTAGCCATAGCCCTAAACCTAACACAAAACCTAGCCCTAATTCAAGGCCTAAACCTAGCTTTAATCCTAACCCTAACCCTGGCCCTAACCTTAATGCTATCCCTAGTCCTAATCCTAGCTCTAACCCTATTTCTTACACTTAGTCAAACCATCACCCTATTGCTACCCTAGTCCTAACCCTAATTCTATGCCTACCCCAAACCCTAACTCTACTGCTAGTCCTAAACCTAGCCCTCATTCTAGTTCTAAACTTAACCTAAACCCTAAACCTAACTCTGACCCTTATTCTGACCCTAACTTTAAACTTAGGTTTAATCCTGACCCTAACCCTTATGTGAAACCTAACACTAGCCCTACCAGTAACCCAAACCCTAAACCTAACACTAACACTATCATTAGACCTAAATTTAATTCTAAATATAGTCATAACCCTAGCCTTAGCCCTAACAATAATTCTTAACCTAAACCAAAAAATAACCATACCCCTAGACCTACCCTAGTCCTCATTCTGGACCTAACACTAAAACTAATCATAATCTGAACACTGAAACTTACCCTAACAAAAACCCTAACTCTATACATTATCCTATCTCTAAATCTAACCCTAACACTAGACAAACTCTAAATCTAGCTTTGACCATAACTCTAGCTCTTACATTTCCCATATACCTAAAACTAGCCCTAAACCTCACAGAAAATCTAGCCTTAATTACAGCCCTAAACCTACCCCTAACCATACTCCTAACCCTCATTCTAGCCCTAACCCTAGCTCAAACCCTAAACCTTACCCTAAACATAACCCTAGTCTAACCCTAAACCTCACCCTAACTGTAGCCCTAACCTAACTGTAACCATAGCCCAAACCCTAGCTCTCACTCTGTCCATTACATTAACCATAATCCTAGAACTAATGCTAACCCTATCCCTAAACTTAATCCTAACCCTACCCTAGCCCAGACTGTAACCCTAACCCTCTCCCTAGCCCTAACTCCAGCTCAATCCCTAATCCTTACACTTAACCTAACTGTAACCCAAGGCATAACCCTAACCCTAACCCCAGCCCTAATCCTAACCTTAACCCTAGTCCTAACCCTAGTTCAAACCATACCCAATACCATAACCCTATACTTAACCCTAATGATAACACTAGACCTAAAGCTAAACCTACCCTAACTCTAAACATAATCCTAACCCTAGAACTAACAGTAAATCTAACCCTAATCCTAAATCTAAGCAGCTCAAACCCTAACCCTAATCCTAAACCTAAACCTAACGCAAACCTCAACCTAACCCTATATTTAACCTGACATCTAAACCTATTTCCCTAACCCTAATGATAACCCTAGCCCTAACTGTAACACTAACCATGACCATAAACCGAGACCATACCCTAAATTAACCTTAGCCATAGAAAAAATCCTAGCTCAAACCCTAAACCATCCCCTAAACCTAATCCTAAGTGTAACCCTTGCCTTAACCCTGCCCATAACCCTAAATCTAGCCCTAATTCTAATCATTATCCTAGCCCTAATCCTAGGTGTAACCCTATAAATTACCCTATAATATCCACAACCCTAATGCTAACCCTAGGCCTAACCCTAAACCTATCACAAAACGTAACCATATCCATTACCTTAAACCTAAACTGAACCCTAAACTTAACACTATCCATTACCCTAACCTAATTCTAACTTAATGCTAATTTGAGCCTTAACTCTAAACCTTAACCTAACCCAAACCCGAAGCCTGACCCTGACTCTAATAATACCCCAGCTCTTAATCTGACCCTTTCCCTAAATGTAAAACTTTAATATGACCTAGCCCTAAAACTAAACCTAAAAATATCACCAAATATAAACCTAGACCTGACAGTAGTCCTAGCCCTAATTCTTGCCCTAAACATAACACAAAACCTACTCCTAATACTAGCCTTAAATCTATACTTAATTGTAAACCTAACCATAACCTTAGCCCTAACCCTACAGCTAATCATATAACTAGCCCTAACCCTAACCATAGCACTAAAACAAAACCAAGCAAAAGGCCAAACACTAACCTTAACTTAAACTATACCCTAGCACTACAGCTAGACTAACCTTAGCCCTAAATCGAGTCCTAATCATAACCTTAAAAATAACCCTGAACCTGACTTATATCCTAACACTCATTCTATCTCTAAACACCACCCTAAACATAAACTGAACCCTAAAGTAAACCTAGCCCTAATTCAAGTCCTAACCCTAACCATAAAACTAACCCTGACCTGACTGATATCCTAATACTAACTCTAGCTATAAATATCACCCTAATCTTAAACCTAAACCTAACACTTGAACTACCCCTACACCTAAGCCTAATTGTAACCCTAGTTCTTATATTAGCCATTGCCCTACCCTAGCCTTAAACCTCACACAAGAACTCGCCCTAATCTGAGCCCTAAGCCTTGCTTTAACCCTAACCATAAACCTAACCCTAGCCCTAATCCTATACCTTACCCTGAGCAAAACCATAATCCTAATGATAACCCTAGACTTATCCCTAATCCTTAGGCTAACCAAATCCTAACCCTATTAATATTCATAATAATAGATCTCATTCTATCTCTAATGCTATTCCAAACCCTAACCCTAACCCTGACCCTTATTCTGACCATAACATAAACCCTAGGGCTAAACCTGACCCTAACCCTAAACAAAACTCTAACATTAGCCCTCCTTGTAAACTTATACCTAAACCTAAACATACCACTAGCTCTAGACCTAAACCTAATTATCAATATAGACTGAAATATAGCTCTACACCTAAACAAAATCCTAGCCCTAGCCCTAAAATTCCTTTAACTAACCCAAACACTAACTCTACCCCTAGACCTAAACCTAGTCCTAATTCTGGCTTTTACCCTAACTTTAACTCTAACCCAAACACTGACCCTGGCTTTCACAAGAAACCTACCTCTAAACCTGAACCTAACCAAAACCTAAACCTAATTCCAGACCCAGCCATAACCCTAACCCTAACCCTAAAAGTAGCCCTAATAACTCTAGATCTTACATAACCCATAGCCCTAACCTTAGGCCTAAACCTAACTCTAAACATAGAGGTAATTTTAGGCCTAAACCTAGCCCTAACTTAACCCTAACCCTAATACTAGCCCTATACCTAACCTTAGCCCTCACCTTAGTCCTAAGGTAGCTAAAAGCCTAACCCTTATCCTAAACATAAGCCTAGACTTATACCTAACCCTCACACTAACCGTAGCCTAAATCCTAAACATAACCTAGATCAAAACCTAGCTCTAAACCTACCCATTACCCTAAACCTAAACCTAAACTTATTGATAATCCTAGCCCGAACCCTAATGTTATCCCTAACCCTAACCAGATAACTAACCATAGACATAACCCTAAAATTAAACTCAGCATAGCACTAACTCTAGATCAAATCATAAACCTAACCATAAACCTAAACATAACCATAGCTCTAATTCTAAAACTATCACTAATTCTAACTCTAAAAAAATCTAAACCTAACCTAACCCTATCCGTTACCTTAACCCTAACCCTCATGTTAATGATAACCCTAGCACTAACTCATACCCTAAACCTAAACCTACCGCAATCCTATCCTTAGACCTATCCCTAAACCTAGCCCTAACCCTAGCTCAAAACCTAAACTTTATGCTAAATATAACCCTAAACCAAACCCTAACCCTAGTTCTAACACTAACTGTAACCCTAACTCAAGGCATATTACTAACCATAACTCTAGTTCTAATCTAAGCTCTAACCCTCTGAATTACCCTAACCATAACCCTTACCCTAATGCTAACCCTAAGCCTAACACTAGACCTATCACGAACGCTATACATATCAATTACCCAAAACCATACCTGAAACTTAAAACAAACCCTAACTATATCCCTAACCCTAACCCTAATGCTAATTTGAGCCGTAAACCTAAATCCTTACCTAAGTCAAATCCTAGTCCTAATAATTCCCTGAGCTCTAAACCTGACCCTTACCCTAAACCTAACCCTTACACTAGATGTAGCCATAAGCCTAACCCTAAATCTATTTTTAACCATAACCCGAGACCTGATATTAGCCCTGTAACTAATCCTAGCCCTGAATCTAATACAACCACTAGCCCTCATCCTAGCCATAAACATGGCCTTAATCATAACCCTAACCCCAGCCCTAGCCCTAACCCTAACTCTATCCCTTACCCTACATCTAAACCTAGCTATAACGCCACTCTTTATCCTAAACTTAAACCTAACCCTATCCCTAACACTAGGCCTAAGCTGTACACTAACCCTAGTCCTAATCCTAGCCCTAATTTAACCCTATCGTAAACCCTAACTCTAACTTTAGCCCTATCACTAACTCTAACTCTCACACTAGCCCTATTCCTAGTTCAAAACCTATCCCTTACCATAACTCTAACCCTGGACCTAACCCTTGCCCTATCCTTAATCCTAGCTTAATCCTAGATCTAACATAATTATAAATGTAACCCTAACTCTAAGTCAAAGCCTAACACTAACACTAGCACTAACCCTAATACTAATTGTAAATCTAGCCCTAACTCTAACCCTAGGACTAAAACAAAACCGAGCAATAGAGCTAACACTAAACCTTAACTTAAACCAAACCCTATACTACTACAAAAACTAATCCTAGCCCTAATTGATTCCTAACCCTAACCTTAAAACTTACCCTGAACCTGACTCATATCCTAATACTCACCCTAGCTCTAAACATGATGCTAACCTTAAACTGAACCCTAAGAGTAAACCTAGTTCTAATTCGAGTCCTAACTCAAACCCTAAAACTAACTCTGACCCTGACTCCTATTCTAGAAGTAACTCTAGCTCTAAATATCACCCTAACCTTAAATCTAACAAACACTAGAACTACCCCTAACCCTAACCCCAAGCTAACCCTAATTGTAACCCTGGTTCTTACATTACCTGTAGCCCTAACCCGAGCCCCAACACTAACACAAAAACGAGCCCTAATCCGAGCCCTACACCTAGCTTTAACCCTAACCCTAACCCTAACCCTACCCCTAACACTTGCTCTAACCCTATCCCTAACCCTAAGCAAAACCCTAACCCTAAAGGTAACCCTAAAACTAAACTTAATCCTAAATTTAGACTTAACTCTAGCTCTAAACCTAAAAAAAACCTAGCCTTAGCACTAAGAACAACCCTTAACTTAAATTAATGCCAAGACTAACTCTACCCCTGGACACAAACCTAGTCCCAATTCTGGCTTTAACCTTAGCTCTAACTCTAACCTGAACACTGACCCTGCCTTTAAAACTAAACCTAACTCTAAACCTGATCCTAACCAAAAACCTAAACCTAACACTAGACATAGCCATAACCCTAACCCTACAACTAGCCCTAATCATAATCCTAGCTCTTACATTAACCATAGCCCTAACTCTATATCTTAATCTAACACAAAACCTAGAGCAAATTCTAGGCCTCAATCTAGACCTACGTGTACCTTTAACCCTAATCCTAGCCCTAACCCTAACTCTAAACCTAACCCTAGCCTTAGTCTTAAACCTTACTCAAAGTCTAACCCTTACCATAAATATAAACTTAGACCTATACCTTACCCTAAACACTAACCCTAGCCCTAACCCTGAACTTAACCCTATCCTAAACTTGGCTCTAAAACTACAACTTTTCTAAACCTATACCTAACTGTATTGTTAACCCTAGCCTTAACCCTAAACATAATCCTAACCCTAACCTGAAAACTAACAATAGACCAAACCCTAAACCTAACACTCTCCATAGCCCTAACACTAGCTCAAAACTTAAGCTATACCATAAACCTAAACATAACCGTAGCCTTAACATTAACCCTAAAAGTAAATCTAACCCTAAACCTAAACCTAACCCTATATCTAACCATATCCATTACCCTAACCCTTATCCTAACCCTAATGATAACCCTAGCCCTAACCTTAACCCTAACCCTAAACCTACCATGATTCTGTCCCTAGCACTAAGGCAGAACCTAATCCTGGACCTAGCCCTATCACTAACACTAGGTGAAACTCTAGCCCTTACCCTAAACATAACCCTAGCCCAAAACCTAAACCCTATCCTAGCTCTAATCCTAACCGTAACCATAGCCCAATCTCTAGCTCTAACTCTATCCATTACCCTAACCAAAACCCTAAACCTAATACTAAACCTAGCCCTAACCCTAACCCTAACCCTAACTCTATCCCTAGCCCTGATTCTAACCTGAAGCCTCAACATAGCCCTAACACTTACTCAATCCCTGACAATTACCCTTAACCTAACCTTAAGAAAATGATAAGCCTAACCCTAACTCTAACCCTAGCCCTAATCCTAAACTTAAAACTAGACTTCACCTAAGCTCGAACCCCACCGATAACCCTAACCCTAAATATAAACATCATGATAACCCTATCCCTAAACCTAAACCTATTCTACCCTAACTGTAAACCTAAACCTAGACTGAACCATAAACCTAACCCTTGCCACAGTCCTAACCCTAGCTCAAACTCTAACAATTATGCTAAACTCAACTCTAACCCTAGTCTTAAACCTAAACCTAACCCTAAACCTAACCCAACATCTAAACCTGTCCATACCCTTAAACATAATGGTAACCCTAATCGTAATCCTAGACCTAATCCTAAGCCTAACCCTATCCTTAGCACTAACCCTAGCTCAAATCCTAACCCATACCCTAAACCTAACCCTCGCCTTAACCCGAAACCGAACTCTAACTCTAGCCCTAATCCTAAACATAAACCTAGCACTAATCCTTTCCATTACCCTAATGATAACAATAAACCTAATGCTAACCGTAGGCCTTACCCTAACCCTATCAATTACACTAAATCTAACCTGAGCCCTAAACCAAACCTGAAGCCTAAACTTAACCTTATTCATTACACTAACCCTAACTCAAACCTAATGCTAATTTGAGCCATAACACTAAACCTCAACCTAACCCAAACCCAAAACCTGATTCTGACTATTATAATACCCCTGGCTCTCAACTTGAACCTCACACTAAACCTAACTCTGAAACTAGACCTAGCCATAAATCTTACCCCAAAAACTATCCCTAACCATAAACCTACACCTGATATTAGCCCTAGCCCTAATTCTTGCCATAACCCTAACACAAACGCTAGCCCTCATCCTAGCCCTAAACCTAACCTTGATCCAAACCCGAACCAGAACTCTAGCACTATCCCTAATTTTATCCCTCACACTAGTTCTGAACCTTGCTATAAACCCATCACTTCACCCAAATCTAACTCTAAGTCTAGACTTAACCCTTGCACTAATCCTAGACCTGATCCTAGCCCTAATTTAGCATTAATCCTACCACTACCCCTAAGACTAACTCTAACTCTTGCCCTAGCCCTATTCCTAGATCTAACCCTATCCTTTAACATAACCCTGACTCTTGCCCTAACCTTAGCCCTAACACTAGCCCTAGCCCTAACCCTAAAACTAACCATAACTCTAACTCCAACCCTAAACTTAAGCCTAAGCCTCACATTAACACTAGCTCTAACAGTAACACTAATCTGAAAACTAGACCTAATCTAGTTCAACCCTAAAATAAAACAAAGCCATAGCCCTAACTTTAACACTTATCTAAACCAAAACTTAACCCTACACCTAGCCCTAACCATACCCTAATTCCAGTCCTAACCTAACCCTAAAACTAACCTTGAGCCCGACTCTGACCTTAAACTAACCCTAGCTCTAACATCGCTCTAAAAGTATACATAAACCTAAAACTAATACTAGCCCTAACTGTAACCCTAAAAGTAGCCCTAATCATAAATCTAGTTCTTAAATTAGCCATAGCTTTAACCTAACGCAAAATCTATCCCTAAACTGAGCCCTACACCTTGTTTTAACCCTAACCCTAACCTTAGCCTTAACCATTACCCTAAACCTAAACCTAAACCTAAATCTGGCCCTAACCCTAAACCTAACCCTAGACTTAATCCTAACCATAATCCTAGCCCTAACTCTAGCTCTAACCCTATCCATTACCCTAAACATAACCCTAACCCTAATGATAACCCTAGCTTTAAACTTAAACCTAAACCTAAACCTAGACCTGATACTAACCCTAACCATCAACTTAGCCCTAACCATAGCTCAAACTCTAACACTTACCCTAAACCTAACCCTAACACTAACCCTAGACCTAAAACTAACCCTAGCCCTAATCCTAACAATAATCCTAGACCTAAACCTATCCATTACCCTAAACATAAGCCTAACCCAAACATAGCTCTAAACATAGCTCTAACCCCACCCATTACCCTAACCCTAATTATAAACATCATAATAACACTAGCCCTAAACCTAAACATACTGTAACCCTAACTGTAAACGTAACCTAGTCCTAACCCTAAACCCTCACTAACCCTAACTTTAAACCTAACCCTAGACCTAACCGTAAACCGAACATTTGCCATAGTCCTAATCCTAGCACAAACCCTAACAGTTAACGCTAAACCTAACACTAACCCTAGTCATAAACCTAAATCTAACCCTATCCATTTAGGCCTAACCACAAACCTTTCGCTAATATTAAACTTATCCTTACGTAAACCTAAAATGAACACTAAACCTAACACTATCTATTACTCTAACCCTAACTCTAAACCTAACCCTAATGCTAATTCGAGCCCTAATAATAAACCAAAACCTAATCCAAACTCTGAGCAAGACCCTGACTCTAATAACACACCAAGCTCTAAACTGACCCTTACCCTAAACATAACTTTTAAACTAGAGCTAGCCATAAAACTAACCATAACAGTATCCCTAAATGTAACCCTAGACCTGACATGAGCACTCTACCTTATTCTTGCCTTAAACCTAACACAGACCCGAGCCCTCATCCTAATCGTAAACCTAGCCTTAATCCTAACCCGAACACTAATCCTATCCCAAACCCTAATTTCAACCCTTGCCCTAGTTCTGAACCTAGGTGTAACCACATCCTTTCCCCTATCCCTAACCCTAACCCTAACACTACCACTAACACTAACCCTAGCCCTAACCCTAGGCCTAAACCTAACACGAACCGTAGCTCAAATCCTAGCCTTAATTTATTGCTAACTGTAACCGTAACTCTAACCCTAGCCCTAAGACTAACACTAACTCTAGCCCTAGAACTATTTCTAGTACCAAACTTATCTATTGTCTAACACTAACACTAGCCCTAAACTTTGTCCTAACCCGAACCATAGTCCTAAACCTAGAACTAACCCTAACTCTAAATCTAACCCTAATTCTGAACCTAAACCTTACCCTAACAAACTCTCACCCCAATGCTACACTACTTTTAACCTAATCCTTAACCTACCCCAAACACTAACTATATTACTAGTCCTAATCCTAGCCCTCATTCTATCTCTAAACAAACCTAAAACCTAAGCCCAACCCTTGCCCTTATGCTGACCCTATCACTAACCCTAGTTCAAAGCCTGACCTAAACACTAAACTGAACCCTAACACTAGCCTACCAATAAACCTATACCTAAACCTAACCATAACACTAGAACTAGACCCAAACTTAATCCTAATTATAGCCATAACTCTAGCCCTAGTCCTAAACAAAAACCTAGCCCTAGCCCTAAAATAACCATTAACCTAATGCTAAGACTAACCCTAGCTCTAGACCTAACCCTAGTTCTAATTCTAGCCCTAACAATAAACCCAATGCTGACCCGAACACTGATGCTTACCCTAACACAAACCCTATCTCTAATCCTTATCCTTTCTCAAAACTTAAACCTAACACTAGACATATCTATAACCCTGACCCAAAAAACTAGCCATAAACATAACCCTAGCTCTTACATTACCCATATCCCTAACACTAGCCATAAACCTCACACAAAACCTAGCCCTAATACAAGCCCTAAACCTAGAATTAAGCATAACCTTAACCCTAACACTTGCACAAACTCTAAACCTAATGCTTGCCCTAGCCCTAACCCTAACTCAAACTCTAACCCTTATTGTAAAAATAACCCTAGCTCTAAACCTAACACTAACCCTATACCTAACCCTAAGTGTAACCATAGCCCAAATACTAGCTCTAACTTTATCCATTACCTTAAACATAACCCGAACCATAATGCTAACCCTAGCCCTAACCCTAACCCTAACCCTAACCGTAGCCCTAATTGTAACCCTGATTCTAACCCTAACCCTTGCCCTAGCCCTAAACCTAGCTCAAACCCTAACACTTACCCTAAACCGAACCCTAACACTAACCCTAGGAGTAACCCAATCCTAGCCCTAATCCTAACTTTTTCCAAAGCCCTAACACTAGCACTAAACCTATTCACTTGTTTAGCTTAAACCAAATGCTAACCCTTGGCCTAATCCTAACACTATCCCTAACACTAATCCTATATATTACTCTAAACCTAACCTGTACTGTAAATCTAACTCTATCCAGTACCCTAACCCCAACCCTAACTCTAATGCTATTTTGAGCCCTAACTGTAAGCCTTAACCCAAACCAAACCCTAACTCATACTCTGACCCTAATAATAACCTAGCTCTATACCTGAGCCCTACACTAAACCTAATCCTTACACTAGACCTAGCCATAAACCTATCCCTATCACTATCCCTAAGCATAACCCTAGACCTGACATTATCCCTAGCCCTAATCTTAGCCCTAACCCTAACGCAAACCATAGCCCTCATCCGAGCCCTAAACCTACTTAATCCTAAACGAAATCCTCACTCTATCCCTATCCCTAAATATAACCTTCACAATAGCACTGAACCTAGCTATATAACCCCATCCCTTCCCCTAAAACTAACCCTAACCCTAGCCCTAACCATAGGCCTAACTCTAACACTAATCATAGCACTAATCCTAGCCCTATTAGAAATCTAACCTTAACCCTACCCCTAACCCTAGCCCTAAGACTAACTCTAACTCACAACCTAGCACTTTCTATTTATAACCCTATTCGTTACCTTAACCCTCACAATAGCCCTAACCTGAGCCCTAACGCTAGCCATAGCTATAACCCTAGATCTAACCATAACTCTAAATCTAACTCTAACCTTAAGCCAAAACCTCATTCTACAACTAGCTCTAACTCTATTGCTAATCTTAAAAATAGCCCTAATCCAAGCTCTAGCCCTAAAATAAAACCTAGCCATTGTTCTAACCCTAAATCTTAACTTAAACCAAACCCTAACCCATAACTAGCCATAACCCAAGCTCTAATTCGAGTCCTAGGCCTAAAACTAACCCTCATTCACAAACCCTAGCTCTAAAAATCACCCTAACCCTAAAACTAATGCTAACACTAGACCTAGCCGAAACCATAACCCTAAAACTAACCATAATCATAACTCTAGTTCTTATATTGGCCTTAGCCAAACCCTAACCCTAACCCTAACACCAGATTTAACGCTAAACCTAACCCTAAAACTAGCCCTAAACATAACTCTAATCCTAGCCTTAACCCTACCATTAATTCTATCCATTACCCTAAGCCAAACCCTATTCATAATGCTAACTCTAGTCCTAATCCTAATCCTTAGCCAAACCCAAACAATAACCCTATTACTAGTCCTAACACCAGCCCTCATTCTAGATCTAATCCTAACCCCAAACCTCACCCTAACCTTCACCCTTATTCTGACCTAACACTAATTATAGGTCTAAATTTGACCTTAACAGAAACCGAAACCTGAAACTAGCCCTACCAGTAAACTTATACCTAAACCTAAACCTAACACTAGCCCCATACCTAAACCTAATCCTAAATTTAGCTATTACTCGAGCCCCTGACCTAAACAAAAACTTAGTGCTAGCCCTATGGATAAACCTTAACCTAACCAAACACTAACCCTGCCACTAGACCTAACCCTAGTACTATTCTGGATTTCACACTAACCCTAACTTTAACCTGAATACTGGCCCTGACACTAACCTTAAACCTAGCTCTAAACCTTACCTTAACCCCAAACCTAAACCTAACACTAGATCTAGCATTAAGCCTAACCCTAAAACTAGCTCTAATCAGAACCCTAGAATTTACATTACACATACCACTAACCCTAGGGCTAAACCTAACACAAAACTTAAATAACCCTAACACTAATCGAGGCCTAAACTTACCCTAAGCATAACCCTAACCTTAGTCCTAACCCTAACCCTAATCCTCACCTTAGTGCGAACCTGAGCTCAAAGCCTAACCCTTAGACAAAACATAACCCTAGCACAATCCCTAATCATAACCCTAACCGGAGCCGTAATTCTAACGTTAACCCTAGACCTAACACTAGCTTTAACTTTAGCCATTACCCTAACTCTAAACATAACCTTAATGATAACCCTATCCATAACCCTAACTGAAACCCTAACCCTAACCATAAACCTAACCCTAGACCTAACCCTAAACCTAAACCTTGCCATAGTCTTAACCCTAACTCAAACCCTAACTCTGACCCTAAAATCAACAGTAAACCTAGCCCTAAAATTAAACTTAAACCTAAACCTAACCTTAACAATAAAGCTAACCTTACATGTAACCCAATCCATTAGCCTAAACCTAATCCTAACCCTAATGAAAACCCCAGCCCCAACCATAAACCTAACCCTGACCATAACACTAAACCTAACCCTTGTCCTAGACCCAACCCTAGCTCAAAAACCTAAACTTTACCCTAAATATATACCTAACCCTAACCCTAAGCTAGGATTAATAGCTCTAACCCCAAACCTAACCTAACTCTAGCCCTAATCCTAACCTAACCCTAGCCCTAACCATAGATCTAACCCTATATATTATCCTTATGATAACCCTAATCCTAATGCTAACCCTAGGCATAACCCTAACCCTTTTGCTAACCCTAATGCTCTCCAAAACCTAAACCTACCCTGAAATCTAAACTTAACCCAATCAATTACCATAACCCTAACACTAACCCTAATGCTCATTTGAGCCCTATCCCTAAAACTTAACCTAAAAAAAAACCCTAACACTGATCCTGACCCTAAAAATACACCTTGCTCTAAACCTGACCTTTACCCAAAGCCTAACCAGTACACTAGGCATAGACACAAACCTAACCCTAAATATACTCCAAACAGTAACACTAGACCTGACATTATCCCTAGCCCTAATTCTAGATCTAAACCTACAACAAACCCTAGCCCTCATCCTAGCCCTTAACCTAGCCTTAATCATAACCCTAACCCTAACCCTAGCCCTAACCCTAATTCTAACCCTCACCCTGCCTGTAAACCTAGCAATAACACCATAACGTATCCTAAAATTAACTATAACCCTAGCCCTAACACTAGGCCAAAGCTGAACACTAACCCTAGCCCTAATCCCAGCCCTAACTTAGCCCTATCCATAAAAGTAACCAAAACCCTAGCCCTAAGACTAACTCTAACTCTCACCCTAACCTTAGCCCTACTTCTAACCCTATCTGTTACCATAACCATAACCCTAGCCCTAACTCTTGCCCAATAGTTAGACCTAGCCCTAATCCTAGATCTAATGCTAAATCCAAATCTAACCCTAAACCTAACACTAACACTAGCCCTAAACCTAATGCTAATCTTAAAACTAGACCAAAGCCTAAAACAAAACTGAGCAACAGCCCTAACACTAAACTTTAACTTAAACCAAACCCTAACACTATACCTAGAGAAAACTCTAGCCCTAATTCAAGTCCTAACCCTAACCTTAAAACTTACCCTGACCCTGACTCATAACCTAACACTGACCCTAGCTCTAAAGACCACGCTAAAATTAAACCAAACCCTAACAGTAACCCTAGCCCTAATTCAAGTCATAACCCTAACCTTCAAGCACACCCTGACCTGACTGATATCCTAAAAGTCACCCTAGCTCTAAACACAGCCCTCACCTTAAACCAAACACTAAGAGTAACCCTAGCGCTTATCTAAACCGAACACTAGACCTAGCCATAACCCTAACCCTAGAGCTAGCTCTGAACATAACCCTAGCTCTTACATTACCCATAGCAATAACCCTAGCCCTAAACATAACACAAAAGTTAGAGCTAGTCCTAGGCCTAAATCAAGCCTTAAGCATAAACCTAACCCTAACCCTAACCCTAGCAGTAACCCTAACCTAACCCTCACCTTAGTCCTAATCCTAGCTCAAAGCCTAAACATTTCTCTAAACATAAACCGAAACCTATCCCTCAATCTAACCCTAACCCTATCCCTAATTCTAAACTTAATCCTAGCCCTACACCTAGCTCTAAACCTACTCATTACTCTAAACCTAAACCTAAACTTATTGATAATCCTAGGCTTAATGCTAAACCTAAGACTAACTGGAAACTAACCCTAGACCTAACCTTAAATCTCACACTTGCCATAGACCTAACCCTAGCTCAAACCCTAACCCTTACTATAAACCTAAACATAACCATAGCCCTAACTCTAAGCCTAAACCTCAGTCTAACTTTAAACATAGCCCTAAATCTACATCTAATCGTATACATTACCCTAAACCTAACCCTATCCCTAATGATGTCCCTAGCCCTAATCCTAACCCTAACCCTATGAGTACTATAATCTTATCTCTAGAAGTAACCCTAAACCTAACCCTCACCGTAGCCCTAACCATAGATGAAAACCGAACCCTTATGCTAAACATAAGCCTAAGCCTAACCCTAGTTTTAACCCTAACCCTAACCCTTATTTAAGACCTCTTCTTAACCATAAACCTAGCCCAAAACTTAACTCTAATGCTTTCCATTATACTAACCATAACCCTTACCTTAATGTGAACCCTAGGCCTAACCTTAAACCTATTGCTAACCCTAAACCTATCAATTACCCTAAACCTAATGCTAACTCTAAACAAAACCCTATCATTACCGTAACCCACACCCTAGTGCTAATTCAAGCGCTAACCCTAAAAGCTAACCTGAAACAAACTCTAACACTGACCCTGACCCTAATAAATCTCCTAGCTCTAAGGATGACTTTTATACTAAACCTAACCCCTACACTAGACCTAGCCATAAACACTAATCCTAAAACTATCCCCAACCATAAGCTTAGACCTGACATTAGCCATAGCCTTAATCCTAGCCCTAAACCTAACACAAACCCCAGGCCTAAACCTAGCCTTAATCCTAACCCTAAACCTAACTTTAGGCCTAACCCAGGAACTAACCCTAGCCCTAATCTTAGCAATAATTTAGTCCTATTCATAACCCTAGCTCAAACCCTAGCCCTACGACTAACTCTCACCCTTGCACCATCCCTAGTTCTAACCCTATCACTTGCAGGAACCCTAATTCTAGCCCTAAACCCAGCCCTAACCCTAGCCCTATCATTAGCTCTAGCCCTAACCTAGATCTAATTTTAACTCTAAATCAAACCCTAACCCTAAGCCTAACCCTATCATTAGCTCTAGCCCTAACCTAGATCTAATTTTAACTCTAAATCAAACCCTAACCCTAAGCCTAACCCTAACCATAACTCTAAATCTAACTTTAACCCTAGCCCTAAAACAAAACTGAGCCATAGCCCTAACTCTAACCCTTAATCTAAACAAACCCTTAACTCTAAACATAACCTTAGCTCTAATTCTAGTTTTAAGCTGAAAGCTGGAACTGACACTGACCCTGACTTGACCATAATACTAACCCTAGTCTAAACATCACCCTAACCCTAACCCTAAACCTAACACTAGACCTACCACTAACCCTAACCCTAAATTTAACCCTAATTGTAACCCTGATACTAACATTCACCTTACCCCTAACCTTAGCACTAACTTAACCCAAAACCTAGCCCTAATCCAAGACCTAACCCGAGCTTTAACCCTAAACCTAATCCTAATGCTAACCCTAATCAAAACCATTACCCTAGCCCTAAACATATTTCTAAACCTATCCATTGCAATAACCATAACTCTAGGCCTAAACCTAACCCTATCCCTAATCATAAACATACGCATTATTCTAACCCAAACCTAAACCCTATACCTCATATTATAATTACACTAACACTAACCATGATGCTAATTCGAGCCCTAACTTTAAACCTTATCATATCCCAAACTTCTAACCCAGACCTTGACCCTAGATCTAAACCTGACCCCAAAGCTAAACCTAACCCTTTCATTATAGGTAGGGATAAACCTAACCCTAAAAGTATCTTTAACCATAACCCTAGATCTGATATTAGCCCTAGGCCTAATTCTAGCCCTAACACTAAATTAAAGCATAGCCCTCATCCTAGCCCCAAACCTAGCCTTAATCATTACCCTAACCCTAACCTAACCATAGCCCTAACCCTAATTCTAACCTTCACCTTATCTCTAAGCCTAGCTATAATGCCATTCCTTATCCTAAACTTAAACCTAACCCTAACCCTAACTCTAGGCCTAAAGTAAACACTAATCCTAGCCCTAATCCTAGCCCTAATTTAACCCTATCCCTAACCGAAACCCTAACCCTAGCCCTAAGACTAACTCTAACTCTCACAGTAGCCCTGTCCCTTCTTCTAACACTATCCATTACTGTAATCCTAAACCTAGCCCTAAACCTAGCCATAACCATTACCAAATCCTTATTCCTAGTCCTAACCCTAGATCTAACCTTAACTCTAAATCTAACCCTAAACCTAAACCTAAGCCTAACATTAACAATGGCCCTAGCCCGAATGCTAATCATAAAACTAGCAATAACACTAACCCTTCCAGTAAAACAAAACCGAGCAAGAGCCCTAACCCTAAACCTTAACTTAAACCAAACCTTAACACTACACCTAGACCTTACCCTAGCCTAATTGGAGTCCTAATCTTAACCTTAATACTATCCCTAACTCTGACTCATATCCTAACACTCACCTTAGCTCTAAACACCACCCTAACCTTAAACCGAACCCTTACAGTAATCCTAGCCTTAATTCAAGTCCTAACCCTAACCCTAAAACTAAACCTGACCCTGACTATTAACCTAACACTAACACTAGCTCTATCGTTCAACCTACCCTTAAACATAATCCTAACACTAGAGATTTAACCCCTAACCATAACCCTAAAACTAACCCTATATACCATACTTCTTACATTAGCCATTGCTCTAACCCTAGCCATAAGCCTAACACAAAACTAGCCCTAATCTGAGCCCTAAACCTAGCTTTAACCCTAACCCTAGACCTAACCCTAGCTCTAAACCTATCCCTTACCCTATGCCAAATCCTAAACCTAATGCTATTTCTAATCCTAATCCTAATTCTATTCCTCAACCTAATCAAAACCCTAACCCTATTAGTTGTCCTAACCCTAGCCCTCATTCTAGCTCTAACCATAACCCAAACCCTAACCCTAACTCTGACCCTTATTCTGACCCTAACACTAATTATAGGTCTAAACCTGAACCTAACCCTAAACCGAACCCTAACATTAGCCCTCTTGGTAACCTTATACCTAAACCTAACCCTAACACTAGCCCTAGACCTAAACCTAATCCTAAACTACCCATAACTCTAGCCCTAGACCTAAAGAAAAACTTAGCTCTAGCCCTAATAATAACCCTTAGCCTAAAGCCAAAAACTAACACTTCCACTAGTTTTATACCTAGTCCTAATTCTGGCTTTACCATTAACCATACCCTAAACTGAAAACTGACCCTGATATTAACACTAACCCTATCTCTAAACATCACCTTAACCCTAAACCTAACCATAAAACTATACTTAGCTCTATATTTAACTCTAAACTTAGCCCTAATAATAAAAAATTCTTACATTTGTCATAGCCTTAACCTATTGCAATATCTAGCCCTAACCTAAGCCCTACCCTAGCTTTAACACTAAAGCTAACCATAACCCTAAACTTTGCCCTAAACCTAAACCCAGGCATAACCCTAGACCTAATCCTCAGCATAACACTAGCCCTACTACATTACCCTAATGATAACCCTAAGCCTTATGCTAACCATACACTGAACCCTAATCCTATACTTAACCCTAACCCTACCCATTGCCCTACACCTAACCTCAACTCTAAACCTAAAACTATCATTAACCTATTCATAACCATAATGATAACTTGAGCCTTAACCCTAAACCTTAATCTAATAAAAACCCTATACTGACCCTTACCCCAATAATACCCATAGCTCTAAACCTGACCCTAACAAGAAACCTGACCCTTACAATAGACCTAGCTATAATCCTAACCTTAAACCTCCCCCTAACTGTAACCCTAGACCTGACATTAGCCCTCACTCTAATCCTGGCCCTAATCCTACTAAAAACCTTAGCCCACATTCTAGCTATAAACCTCGTCTTAATCATAAATGTAACCATAACCAAACCCTAACTCTAATCCTTACCCTAGTGCTAAAAGTAGCTATAATCCCATCCCTTAACCTAAACCTAACCCTAACCCTAACCCTAACCTTAACACTAACCCTAGCCCTCAACCAAGGCCTAACCCTAACACTAACCACATTCTTAATCCCAGCCCTAATTTAGCCCTAACAATAACCCAACACTAACCCTAGTCCTACGACTAACTCAAACTCTCACCCTAGCCTTATACCTATTTCTAACCCTATCCCTTACCATCACCCAATATCTAGCCCTAAACTTAGCCCTAATCCTAGCCCTACCCTTACCCCTAGCTCAAAGCCTAGATCTAAACAAAACTCCTAATCTAAGCCTAAACCTAAGACTAAACCTCACACTAACACTAGTGCTAATTCTAAAACTAGCCCTAACTCTACCCCTAGCCCTAAAGCAAAACCAAATCATAACCATAACCCTACACCTAGCCCTAATCCTATCTCTAATTCTAGTCCTGACCCTGACCTGAAAACTAATCTGTACTCTGACTCTGACCCTAACATTAAACCTAGCTCTAAACACCATCATAACTGCAAATTTAAACCTAACACTTGACATAGCCCTATCCCTGACCCTACTCTAATCATAACGCTGCTTTGTACATTAGCCGTAGCCTTAACCCTAGCCCTAACCTAACACAAAACCTAGGCTCAATCCAAGTCCTAAACCTAGTTTTTTTAATATGTATTTTTTAGTTTTCGGTGGACACAACATCTTTATTTTATTGGTATGTGGTGCTGAGAATCAAACCCAGTGCCCTGCACATGGCAGGCGAGCACGCTACTTCTTGAGGCACATCCTCAGGCACTAAACCTAGCTTTAACCCTAAACGTAAATGTAACCCTAACCCACGAAAAGCCCTAATTCAATACATAACCGTACCCTAATCTTAGGTCTAACCCCATCCATTACCCTAATGATAACTCATTATGCTAAACCTAGGCCTAACCCTAATCCTATCTATTACTCTAAACCACACCTACAACCTAAACTAACACAAACCAAAGCCCTAGACCTATACATAACCCTACCCCTAAACTTAGGTCTAACCCTATCCATTACCCTAATGATAACACTGATGCTAACCCTAGGCCTAAACATAACCCTACCCATTACACTAAACCACACCTAAACCCTAAACCTAATTCTTTCATTACCTTAACCTGAATCCCTAATGTTAATTCAAGCCCTAAACATAAACCCTAACCTAACCCAAACCCTCACCTTGATCCTGACCCTAATAATAACCCTAGTTCTAAATCTGACCCTTAGTATACACCTAACACTAAATCTATCCCTAACTGTAACACTAGACCTGACATTAGCCCTAGCCCTAATACTAGCCCTAATCCTAACACAAACATTAGCCCTCATCCTTGCCCTAAACCTAACTTTAATCATAACCATAAACCTAATCCTAGCCCAAACCTTAATACTAACCCTTGCCCTAGGCCTCAAACTAGCTATAACCCAATACCTTACCCTAAATGTAATCCTAAATACAACCCTAACCCAAGGCCTAAACCTAACACTAACACTAGCCCTAATTTAGCCCTATCCCTAACCCTAACCCTAACCCTAATCCTAGCTCTAAGACTAACTCTAACTCTCATACTAGCCCTGTCACTAGTTCTAACCCTATCCCTTACCATAATCCTACACCTAACCCAAACATTAGTCTTAACCCTTGCCCTATCCTTAGCCCTAGCCCTAACCATAGATCAAAACCTAACTCTAAATCTAACCTTAATCCGAAGCCTAAACCTAACCATTATAAATACATTTATATTTAGACTCTGTGTCTACAGGTGTTGGCTTCAATTATTATTTAGAATATAGTCATTAGTTTCATAAAATGCATAAAATTTCTGGTAGTGTATAGAGAACTGAGGGTCAGGGGTAGGATTCTAAGTTAGGGGGAAAGGAATGAGGGTATGTGATTAATCTAACTTAGCAACTTTGGAGGACAACTCGAATGACTAGACGGGGGATTCACGGAAGAAGGTATAAATTCAAACTGCTTATCTGTATTCATAAAATTACCCAATGTATAAATAGTAAAATTTAGGAGGCTGAAAGTGGGATAGAGGGAGGAAGAAAAATAACAAGGAAATAAAGAAAGAGAGGGAGAAAGAAAATAAGAGCAAATAAACAGGTGATGAGACGGGGCCTATGCAATTCCTCTAAATTATACAATTCTAATGATTCAGTTCTTAAAGTCCGATTTCATGGAGAGTACTTGGTTTCATATATGTTGAGGTTGTGAGGACCAGATGGGGAAGGGTAGAGGAGAATGGATGAGAAGAGCAAGAAAAGTAAGTAAGAAAAAAAAGGCTCTCAGAACTCTGTTTTCTTTTCTTACATTAGATAGAGTTTTCTATTCCTAGCTTGAGTCTCTTTGCTCAGGGTGGAGGAGGTAGCCAGGGTGAGAGGGCTTGAGCTTCTACCTGGAGCCTCCCTACTTTTGGTCTCTGAATTGGAAACCAGGTGTGTGTACAGTTGCTGTTCCTCATTGATAGCTACACCCCCCAAAAGCTTGTGTGAAAAATCTTGAGTTATCACAGCTGGAGGTAGGGGAGTTGGAAACACGGTACCTGATAAGCTGCAGAACCCAGCTGGTAGCCACGCCCAGTGATAGATGGCGAGTAAGGTTTTGCAAGATGGATTCCATCTATTACCCATGTATGGTATTTGGTGAGGTGTGTGGTTCTGGAGTGACCTTGTGCTGTGTCCACAGCTCGTTCTGGTGATTCTCAAGCAAAGTCTCCGTGTTCTGTGCTGCCTTCCGTGTGTGCAGAGAGCGCCTGTGTGGCTGAGAGTGCTGTTAGCGCCCAGAGAAACTGCACAGCCCAGCCTTCCATCTGCGCTGAGAGCACCCATGCGGCCCTAGATTTCTTCAAATTTCTATGGTACTGGGAAGGATTCATCTTTTACTTAGCCTTATTATGCTCCACAGGTTTGAGCCTTGTCGGTTCAATGGTTCACTGTCAGGAACAGTTTGTATTTTGGGTTTTCCTTCATTATAGCTTATTGATGTGAATGAAAATTGAGCTGGAAATCAAATAGGGTTCGCCAGAGGTGTTTGAAACTTCACACAATTAGTTCTCAGTGGGCACTCTCTAGTTTCTTTCTTTTGAAGGTAGACCAAAGATGAAGCATGCAAAAGAAACTGTATCTGAGAGCCCTTAAGGAGAAAACAGAGATACATGTATGTACTGAAATAAGTCTCCCAACAACTTGATCAGATTTCATTGATACTACACACTATTCATCTTTTAGCTTGCTCCCCTAGGCTCCCCAAGGTTGGCACTTCTAGGATCAATGTTTCTCTAAACAGGTAAGTGTTAGTGTTAGGTTTAGGGTTAGGGCTAGCTTTAGAGATAGAGTTAGGGTTAGCGTTTGTTTTCTTTAAATTTCTATGATACTGGGAAGATTTATCTTTTACCTAGCCTCACTATGGGCCCCAGTTTGGGGCCTTCTTGGTTCAATGGTTCGCTGTTGGGAATAGTTTGT
Source organism: Marmota flaviventris (assembly GCF_047511675.1). Classification (NCBI taxonomy): domain Eukaryota; kingdom Metazoa; phylum Chordata; class Mammalia; order Rodentia; family Sciuridae; genus Marmota; species Marmota flaviventris. Next base: position 127,248 of record NW_027288137.1, on the reverse strand, counting down.
TGTTAATATCTCACTTCATTTTGACCTATATAAGAAAATGAGAATGGATCTGGAAATCAGAGGGTTGGTGCTAGCTGGTTGGAACTTCATATACTCAATCAGTTGTCTGTGGGCACTCTCTGGTTTCTTCCTTATAAACGTAGCGATAAGCTGAAGCATGCAAAACAAGTTTATCCAAGAGCACTTTAGGAGAAAACAGGGCAATATGCATGTACTGAAATACCTCCCCCAAATATTTGGTCAGATTTCTTTGATACTGCACAGGATTCATCTGTTAGCTTGCCCCACTGGGCTCCTTTATTTGGGGACTACTCTGATCAATGGTTTTCTAAACAGGTTAGGTTAGATTGTGTATTAGTTTAGGGATAGGTTTACAGCTAATATTTCGTTAGATTTTGTTTTGTTCAAATTTCTTTGATACTGAGCAGGATTCAACTTTTACCTAGCCTTACTATATTCTTTAGGTTTGGACCTCTTACTTCAAGGGTTTGTTCTCCTGAACAGTTTGTATTTTAAGTTTTCATTTATTTTGACCTATGCGTGTAAATGGAAATGGAGCTGTAAATCCAACAGTGTTGGTGCTAGCTAATTCAATGCTCACACACTCTATCAGTTTTCTATGGGCATTCTCTGATTTATTCCTTGTAAAAGTAGCCCTAAGCTGAAGCATGCAAATCAACTTTATGTGAGAGCACTTTAGGAGAAATCAGGGAAATATGCATGTACTGAACTACCTCCCCGATTATTTGGTCAGACTTCTTTGATATTGTGAAAGATTCATCTGTTCACTTACCCAACTTGGCCACCCAAGTGTGGGACTTCTAGGATCAAAGGGACTTTAACAGGTTAAAGATAGTGTTAGGGTTAGTGTTAGGACTAGGATTAGACCTAGTGTTAAGATAAGAGTTACTTTGCTTTTCAAATTTCTATGATACTGTGCAGGATTCATCTTTTTATATTTTTACTATACTCAAAATGTTTGGGCCTCCTACATAAAGGGTTTTCTTTCAGGAACAGTTTCAATTTTCAGGTTACTCTTCTTTTTTACATGTAGGGGTCAATGTAATAAAGCTGGAAATCAAAGAGCGTTTGGGCTAGCTGCTTGAATCTTCACACAATCCATCAATTTTCAGTGAGCATAATCTGGTGTTTTCCATGGAAGTAGCCCTAAGATGAAGTAAAAAAGTAACAGCTTTATCTCTGGGTGCATTAGGAGAAAGCAGAATACACATGTAATGAAAGAGCTTCAAATTTTTTTGGTTGGATTAATTTGATACTGTACAGGATTCATCCTTGACCTAGACTTAGTAGGCTCCCCACGTTTTGGTCTTCAAGGTTTAATGGTTCAGTGTCAGGGACAGTTTGAATTTTTAGGTTTCACTTACTTAAGGCCTATAGGTGTGAATGCAATGGAGCTGGAAATCAAACAGTGTTGGTGCTATCTGCATGAAATTTCACACACTAAATCAGCCCTTGTGGGCACTCTTTGGTTTTTCTTTGTGAAAGTACCTTAAGCTGAAACATGAAATACAATTTATCCAAGAGCACTTTAAGGAAAAAAAAAACAGGAAAATATGAATGTACTAAAATACCTCCCCCAATTTTCATCAAATTTCTTTGATACTGCACAAGATTTATCTGTTAAGTTGTGCCATTAGGCTCCCCAAGTTTGGGACTTCTATGATCATAGGTACTCTAAACAGGTTAGAATTAGTTTAGGGTTGGGTTAGATACAGTGTTAGAGTGAGTTTTGTTCAAATTCATTTGATACTTGGCATAATTTGTCTTTTACCATGCCTTACTATTTTCCCAAGTTTGGGGTCTTATCCCTTCAATGGTTGCTGTCAGGAACAGTTTGTATTTTAAGGTTTCCTTCGTTTTTACCTATATGGGTAAATGGAAATGGAACTTGAAATCAAACAGGGTTGGTGCTCTCTGCTTAAAACTGCATACATTCAATCAGTTCTATGTGGGCACTCTGGTTTCTTCTTTGTGAACGTTTCCCAAAGCTGAAGCATGCAAAAACATCTTTATTCGAAAGTACTGTTGGAGATAACAGGGAAAAATACATGTACTGAACTACCTCCCCAAATTATTTGTTCAGATTTCTTTGACACTCTTTAAACCTAACAGAAAAACTAGCCCTAATCTGAGTCGTAACCCTAGATGTAAACATAAACCTAAACCTAGCCCTAGCCCTAACCCTACCCCTAATCCTAGCCCTAACCCTAGCTTTAACTCTATCACTTACCCTAAGCTTATCCCTATATATAATGCTAACCTTAGTCCTAATCCTAATCCATAGCCTAATCCAAACCCTAACCCTATTACTAATCCTAACCCTAGCCCTCATTCTAGCTCTAACCCTAACTCGAATCATTACCCTAATAGAAACCCTCAGTCCAAATCTGATCCTAACCTTAAACCAGACCCTAAAACTAGCTCTACCAGTAACCTTATACCTAAACCTAAGCCTAACACTAGCCCTAGACCTAAGCCTAATCCTCAATATAGCCATAATTCTAGACCTAGACCTAAAAACTCCCTGAGCCCTAGACCTAACGTAATTCTTAACCTAAAGTGAACACTAACCCTATCCCTAGACCTAAACCTAGTCCTAATTCTGGCTTTCACCCTAAACCTAACTCTAACCTGAACACTGACCTTAACACTAACACTAAACCTAGCTCTAAGCCTGAACCTAACCCAAAACCTAAAACTAACACTAGACATAGCCATAACCCTAACCCTAAAACTAGATCTAAACAGAACCCTAGATCTTACATTACATATAGCCTTAACCCTGGGCCTAAACCTAACAAAAACCTAGCACAATTCTGAGGCCTAATCCTACGATAAAAACAACCATAATCCTAAATGTAGCCCTAACCTTAACCCTCGCCTTAGACCTAACCCTAGCTCAAAGCCTAACCCTTAGCCTAAACAAAACCTTAGGCCTATTCATAAACATAAACCTAACTGTAGCCCTAATTCTAAACTTAACCCTTGTACTAACCCTAGCTCTAAACCTAACATTACCCTAACCCTAACCCTAACCCTCACCTTAATAATAACCCTAGCCCTAAACCTAACCCTATCCATAACCCTAATCTTAAACCTAACCCTCGACTTAACCCTAAACCTAACCCTTGCCATAAACTTAACCCTAAACCATAGCATAATTAAAAAACTAAACCTATCCCTGAACCTAAATTTAACCATAACCTAAACTTAACCCTAAAACTAATCTTACATCTAATCCCATACATTACTCTAAAACTAGCCCTAACCCTAATGAAAACCCTAGCCCTAACCCTAATCATAACCATAACCCTAACCTAGAACTACCACTAAACCTAAAACTCCCCCTAGCCCTAACCGCAGCTTAATCCCTAAACATTACACTGACCCTGACCCTACCTGTAGCTCTATTCACAACCCTAACACTAGCCCTAACCCTAATATTAAACTTAGCCCTAATCCTAGCCCTAATATAGGGCTAACCCTAACTATTACTAATTCCTAACCCTAACTATTACCCTAGAATTAAGATTAACTATGATTCTCACACAAGACCTATGCATATTCTAATCCTATAACTTACTATAACCCTAACCCAAGCCCTAACCCTAGTCATAATCCTTAGCCCTAGCACTAACCTATCTTTAAAACTAACCATAACCTAAGGCCTCAGCCTAAACCTGAAAAGAGCTCTAACCCTAATGCTACTCCTAAAATTAGCCCTAACCCTAGCCCTAGCCCTAAAAGAAAACTGAGCCATACCCCTAACACTAACCCTTACCCTAGGCCAAACCCTAACCCTACACCAGCCCTAACCCTAGCCCTAATTTGAAACCTAACCCTAACCCTAAACCTAACCATGACCCTGACTCATATCCAAACACTAAACCTAGCTCTAAACATCACCCTAAACTTAAACCTAACCCTAACACTAAGCCTAGCCCTAAAACTAACCATAATCCTAACCCTATTTCTTACAATAGCCATATCCATAACACTAGCCCTAAACCTAATACAAAATTATCCATAATCCAAGTTCTAACTCGAGCTTTAACCATAAACCTAAATCTAAACCTATTCCTAACCTTAGCTCTAACCCTATCGCTTACCCTAAGCCAAACCCTCACCCTGATGCTAACCGTATTCTTAGCAGTGATCCTTAGCCTAATCAAAACCTAACTCTATAACTAGTCCCAACCCTAGCCTTCATTCATGATCTAACCATAACCCGAACCCTAACCCAATCCCTGACCATTATTCTGACCTAACACTAATCTTATCTCTAAATATAAACCTATCCCTAAACTGAACCCTAACACTAGCCCTACTGGTAACCTTATATCTACACCTAACCCTAACACTAGCCCTAGACCTAAACCTAATCCTAAATCTAGCCATAACTATAGCTCTAGACCTAAAGACAAAATAGACCTAGCCTTAACAATAACCCTTAATCTAACCCAAACTCTAACCCTACCTCTAGACCTAACCCTAGTCTTAATTCTGCCTATAACCCTAACCATTACCATACCTGAACACTGTCCTTGACACTAACATTAACCCTAGCTCTAAATTTCACCCTAACCCTAAAACTAACCCTGAAACTACATCTAGCCCTAACATTAACCATAAAACTAGTCTTAATCATTACACTAGTTCTTACATTAGCCGTAGCTCTAACCTATCACAAAACCTAGCCCTAATCCAAGCCCTACCTTAGGATTAAACCCTAAAGCTAACCTTAACAATAACCCTAGCCCTAACTATAACCCTAAGCCTAACCCTAGACCTAATCCTAACCATAAACGTAGCCGTAACCCTAGCTTTAACCCTATTTATTACCCTATGATAACTATAATCCTTATGCTAACCTTAGGGGGAAACCTAATCCTAGCACGAGCCTTAATCCTATTAACCTAAACCTAACCTGAACCCTAAATCTAACTGTGTCCTTACCCAATCCCTAAATGTAAGACTAATTTGACCCCTAAAACTAAACCTTAATCTAACCCCAACCCTAAACTTGATCCTGACTCTAATAATACAGATATTTCTAAACCTAACCATAACAAGAAACCTAAACTTTCAATAGACCTAGCCATAAACCTAACACTAAATCTATCCATAACCATACCCTAGACCTGACATTAGCCCTAACTCTAATCTAGCCCTAACCCTAATACAAAACTTAGGGCACATCCTAGCAAGGAACCTCACCTAGGTCTAGTGTAAGAGTCAGGTTTAGGTTAAAGGTTAGCTTTAGGGCTAGGGTTATTTTTAGGGTCAGGATCAGGGTCAGAGTTAGCATTTGGTTTAGCTAAAAGTTTAGGGTTAAGGCTCGAATTAGCATTAGGGTTAGGTTTTGGATTAGGGTAATGGATAAAGTTTAGTTTAGGTTTTAGTTAAGGTTTAGGGTAATGGATGAGTTAGGTTTAGCAATCGGGTTAGGGTTACCATTAGGGTTATAGTTATGTTTAGTGTAATGGAGAGGTGTAGAGCTATGTATTGTTATGATTTGCATTAACTCTACGATTAGGGCTAGGTTTAGGGATAGGGTTAGGGTGTGATTTAGGGTACGTTTTAGGGTTAGGGTAAGTGTTGTGTTTAGGGGTAGGGTTATAGTTAAGTTAGGGTAAGGATTAGTGTTTGAGCTAGCGTTAGGGCTAGGGCGAGGGTTAGGTTTAGGTTTGGGGTAGGGATAAAATTAAGGCTACGTTTAGGGCTAGGATAAGGGCTAGGGTTTGTGTTAGGTTTAGGGCTAGGATTATGGCTAGGGTTAATATCACGTCTAGGGTTAAGGTTAGGAATAGTTTTGGGGTTAGTTTTATGGCTAGGTCTATTGTAAGGTTTAGATAGGGTAAGAGTCAGGTTTATAGCTAGGGGAAATATAAGGGTCACGGTTAGTATTAGGGTTTGGTTTACTTTTGAGGTTAGAGTTAGGGCTCAAATTAGAATTTGGGTTAGGGTTAGTGTAATAATTGGATTAGGTTTAGGTTTCACGTTAGGTTAGGCTAATTGATAGGTTTATGGAAAGTGATAGGGTTAGGGTTAAGCCTAGGGTTAGATTTATGGTAAGGGTTATGTTTAGGGTAATGAGTACAGTTAGAGTTAAGGATAGGGCTAGGGATATGGTAAAAATTAGGTCTTGTGTTAGGGTTAAGGTGAGGGTTAGACCTAGGATTAGGTTTAGGGTTTTAGCATAAGAGTTAGGTTCTGAGCTATGGTTAGGGCTAGGCTGAGAGTTAGGTTTAGACTTAGGTCTAGGGATAGGATTATGTTAAATTTTGGGTTACGGTTGGTGTTAGGGTTAGACCTAGGTTTACTGTTGGGGTCAGAATAAGGATCAGGGTTAGGGTTAGGGTTTGGGATAGTGTTAGAGCCAAAACAAAGGCTAGAGTTAGGACTATTAATAGGGTTAGGGTTTTTGTTAGTCTAAAGACTAGAGATAGGTCTAGGGTTACTCTTCGGTTTAGGATTTCACTTAGGGTAAAGGATTGATTTAGATCTAGAGTTAGGGCTATGGTGAGGGTTAGAGTTAGAGTTAAAGCTAGGTTTAGGGCTCAGTTTTGGGCTACTTTTGTGTTAGGGTTAAGGCTAGGATTAGGGCAACGGCTAATATAAGAACTAGGGTTACCTTTAGGGTTAGTTTTAGGGTTAGGGTTAGGGGTAGTTTGAGTGCTAGTGTTAGGTTTAAGGTTAAGTTGATATTTATAGCTACGGTTCTTGTTAGGATAGGAGTCAGGGTCAGGGTTAGTTTTAGGGTTAGTGTTAAGACTTGAATTAGGGCTATTGTTAATGTTATTGTCCGGTTTGAGTTTAGGACAGTGTTTAGATCTAGGGTGAGTGTTAGGATATGAGTTAGTGTCAGGGTTAGTTTTAAGGTGAGGCTTGGGACTCGAATTAGGGCTAGGTTTAGGTCTAGGTGAAGTGTTAGTGTTTGGTTTAAGTTAAGGTTTAGGGTTAGGGCTATTGCTTGGTTTTGGTTTACTGCTAGGATTGGGTTAGGGCTAGTTTTACTATTATCATTAGCGTTAGGGCTAGTGTTAGTGTTAGGCTTAGGTTTAAGGTTAGATTTAGATATGATTAGGGCTTGGACTAACTTTCTGGCAACTGTTAGGCCTAGTGTCAGGTTTATGGTAGCAGATAGGGATAGAACTAGCACTAGGGCTATGGCAAGGGTTAGAGTTAGTCTTAGGGCTAGAGTTAGGATAGGGTTAGAGATAGAGCTAAATTGGGGCTAGGATTACGGTAGGTATTGTGTTTAGCTTAAGCCAATGGTTAGGGTTAGGTTTAAATTTAGGGTAAGGGATGACATTATAGGTAGGTTTAGAGGTAGGGTGAGGGTTAGAATTAGGGTTAGGTGGAGGGCTAGATGCCTAGGACTCGAATTAGAGCTCAGGTTATGGCTAGTTATGGGTTAGGGTTTGGTTTAGGTTAAGATTTAGGGTTAGAACAATGGCTAGGTTTTATTTTAGGGCTAGAGCTTGGATTAGGGCTAGTATTAGGATTAGGAATAGTATTAGAGCTAGTTGTAGAATGAGGTTTAGGCTTAAGATTAGGGTTAGATTTAGGGTTATGATTAGATCTAGGGTTAGGGCTAAGGCTAGCATTAGGGCTCAGGTTAGGTCTATTGTGAGGGTTATGGTAACGAATAGGGTTATAAATAGAAATAGGGCTAGGGTGTGATTTAGAGTTAGTCTTAGGGGTAGGGTTAGGGATAGTGTTAAGGATAGGGTTCAAATAGAGCTAGGATTAGTGCTATTATTAGTGTTAGGGTTAGGCCTAGGTTCAGGGCTAGGGTTAGGTTTAGTTTTAGGGGAAGTGATGGGGTTATGTAGCTAGGTTCAGTGCTAGGGTGAGGGTTATATTTAGGGATAGGGATAGGGTGAGGGTTCAGGTTAGGATTAAGTAAGTTTAGGGCTAGGATGAGGGCTAGGGTGTGTGTTAGGGTTAGGGCTAGGATTAGGGTTAGGAATAATGTCAGGTCTAGGGTTATGGTTAGGGATAGCGATAGGGATAGGTCTATGGCTAGGTCTAGTGTAAGGGTTAGGTTTAGTGTAGGGCTCAGGTATAGAGCCAGGTTATTATTAGGGTCAGAGTATGAGTTATGGTTTGGTTTGGGTTAAGGCTTACAGTTAGGGCTCAAAATAGCATTAGGATTAGGGTTGGGGTTAGCATAATGGATAGAGTTAGGTTTACAGTTCAGGTTAGTTTTAGAGTAATATATAGGGTTAGTGTTAGGGATAGGATTAGGGTTAGGCCGAGGGTTAGCATTTTGTATAAGCTAACCAAATGAATAGGTTTAGTGTTAGTGTTAGGGCTTAGGTAAAGGTTAGGATTAGGGCTAGGATTTGGGTTACTCCTAGGGTTAGTGTTAGGGTTCGGATTAGGGTAAGTGTTAGGGTTTGAGCTAGGTTTAGGGCTAGGGCAAGGATTAGGGTTAGAATCAGGGCTACGATTAGGGCTACAGTTAGGGTTAGGGTTAGGGTTAGGGTTAGGGTTAGGGCTAGGGTTAACATTAGGGTTAGGGTTCTGTTTAAGATAATGGATAAAATTAGAGCTAGTATTTGGGCTATGGTTACACTTAGGATTAGTGATAGAGTTAGGGTTAGGTTTAGAGCTAGGGTTATGTTTAGAGTAAGGGTTAGAGTTTGAGTTAGGGTTAGGGCTAGGACAAGCCTTAGGTTTAGTGTTTGTGCTAGGGTTAGGGTTAAGGTTATGCTTAGTTCTAGGATTAGGGCTTGTATTAGGGCTAGGTTTTGTGTGAGGTTTATGGCTAGTGTTAGGGCTATGGGTAATGTAAGAGCTAGGTTTATGTTTATGGCTAGTTTTTTTGGGTTAGGGTTATAGATATGTCTAGTGTTAGGTTTAAGTTTTGAGAAAGGATAAGTATTAGAGATAGGATTTTTGTTATGGTAAGCATCAGCGTTCGGGTTAGCATTGGGTTTATTGTTAGGGCTAGAATTAGAACTAGGGTTAGTTCTAGCGCTAGGGTTAGTCTTCATAATAGGTTAATGGTTATTTTAGGGCTAGGGCTAGGTTTTCGTTTAGGACTAGGGCTAGAGTTATGGCTATATTTAGGATTAAGTTTGGGTCTAGTGCTAGTGTTATGGTTAGGTTTAAGTATAGGTTTACTGGTAGGTCTAGTGTTAGGGTTCAGTTTAGTGTTTAGGTCAGGCTTTGTACTAGGGTTAGCGATACAGTCAGAATAAGGTAGTGGTTAGGCTTAGGCTTCGGGTTAGGTTAGAATTAGAATGAGGGCTAGGATTAGGACTAGTAATATAGTTAGTGTTTGGGGTAAGCTAAGGATTAGGTTAAAAGTAGGGTAGCATTGGGGTGTGAGTTTGGCTTAGGGTAAGGAATAGGTTTAGAGCTAGGGTTTGGATTAGTGTTAGGGTTAGGGTTAGGGTTCGGGGTAAAGCTAGGGTTGAGGCTCAGATTAGCGCTAGGTTTTGTGTTAGGATTAGGGCTATGGCTAGGATTAGGACTAAAGTTAGTTCTAGTGTTAGAAGTAGGGAATAGATAAGGATGGTACTAGAAATAGGTCTAGGGCTAGAGTTAGTGTTAGTCTTAGGGCTAGGGATAGAGTTAGTGTTACAGTTAGCAATAAATTAGGGCTAGGATTTGAGATATGGTTAGTGTTAGGATTAGGCCTAGGGTTAGGGTTAGGGTTAGTGTTAGTGGTAGTGTTAGGGTTAGGGATGGGGAAAGGATGTGGTTATATCTAGGTTCAGAACTAGGGCGAGTGTTGAAATTAGGGTTTAGGATAGGGTTAGTGTTTGGGTTAGGATTAAGGCTAGGTTTATGATTAGGATGAGGGCACGGGTTTGTGTTAAGTTTACGGCAAGAGTAAGGTAGAGTGCTAATGTCAGTTCTAGGGTTACATTTAAGGATACTGTTAGGGTTAGTTTTATGTCTAGGTCTTGTTTAAAGGTTATGTTTAGGGTAAGGGTCAGTTTAGAGCTATGTGTGTTATTAGAGTCAGGGTCTTGCTCAGATTTTGGGTTAGGTTTTGGTTCATTTTTAGGGCTCGAATTAGCATTAGGTTTAGGTTTAGAGTTAGGATTAGAGTAATTGATAGTGTTAGGTTTAGTGTTCATTTTAGGTTTAGGTAAGGATAAGGTTAATATTAACGAAAGGTTTGGGGTTAGGCCTAAATGAATTGGGTTAGATTTAGGTTTAGGACTAGGGTTAGTGTTTGGTTTAGCGTTAACTGTTAGAGTTTTGCTGCAGTCTGGCTGGACACAAAATCACGAGCCACTCACAGCCTTGTAGATTCAAACAGCAATTCTTTATTCCTGAACCCACACCAGCACTCTACAAACACGTTCTGGGGGAATTCACGTTCTGAGCCAAATTCACGTTCTGGGCGAAATCCCAAATACTCTCTGAATCCCAGGAGAACTCAAGGAGCAGGTGTGACTGAAGCAGCAGGATACGCCCTATTCCCAGCAGGGTACACCTTAAACCTGGAACAGCCCTAAACCTGGATTGTTCTAAACCAGGAACACCCTAAACCCTGATTCGCCCTAAAGCCTGATCCGCCCTGGTCCTTGAGCAAGGTCACCTTACATGCAATGTCACTGCAAATGACCTGGGTCATGCCATGCATCATACCTATTTGGCAATGGCCCTCAGCAGAGTTTGTGCTAGGATTAGGACTATGGCAAATGTTAGGTTTATGGTTAGGTCTAGGGTTAAGTTTACAGTAAGGGTTAGAGTAGGTTTAGGGTTAGGGCTAGTTTTATCATGATGTTTATAATTAGGGTTATGGAAATAGGTGTGGTTAGAGATATGTTTAGAGCTATGTTTGAGTTAGGGTTATGTTTAGGGTAATGGATAGGTTTAGGTCTAGGATTATGGTTAGTATTACGGTTAGGGTTAGTTTTAGGTCTAGGGTTAGTGTTAGGGTTAGGTTTAGGTTAAGTGTTAGGGTTTGAGCTATGGTTAGGGCTAAGTTGATGGTTAGGGTTGGTGTCAGGTCTTGGTTTAGGATTAGTGTTAAGTTTAAGTCTAGGGTTATCATTAGGGTTACTGTTATGTTTAGGGTAATGGATAGGGTTAGAGCTAGAGTTAGGGATAGGATTATGGTTAGGATTAAGTCTAGGGTTAGGTTTAGGGTTAGGGCCAGATTTAGGGTTAGGGTTAGATTTATGGTAATGGTTATGGCTAAGGTTAGCGTTAAAACAAGGTGTAGGGCTCAGTTTAGGGATAGATTTTGTGTTAGGTTAAGGCTATGGCTAATGTAAGAACTAGAGTTATGACTAGGGCTACTTTTAGGGTTACAGTTAGGGCTACTACTAGTTTTAGGTTTACATATACTTTTAGGGCGATGTTAGAGATAGGGTTAGTTTGACATCAGAGTCAGGCTCAAGGTTATTTTTAGGGTTAGGTTAGGACTGGAAGTAGTGCTAAGTTTAGGGCTAGGTGTAGGGTTAGGTTTTGGTTTATATTAAGTGTTAGGGTTAGGGCTATGGCTCAGTTTTGTTTTAGGGCTTGTACTAGATTAGGGCTAGTTGTAAGATTAGTGTTACAGTTAGAGCTAGTATAAGTGTGAGGTTTAGGCTTAAGGTTATGGTTGGACTTAGAGTTATGGTTAGTTCTAGTGTTAGGGCTAGGGCTAATGTTAGGGCTAAGGTTAGGGCAAGTGTTAGGGTTATGGTAAGGGATAGGGTTAGATCTAGGAATAGGGTTAGGGCAAGAGTTAGAGTTACTCTTAGTGGTAGTGGTAGGATTAGGGTTAAATTAGGTCTAGGATCAGGTCTAGGATTAGTTTAAGGGTTAAGTCTAGAGTTAGAGTTAGGGTTAGATTTGGGGGAAGGGTTGGGGTTATAGCAAGGTTCAGAACTAGGGTGAGTGATAAAATTAGGGATAGGGCTAGAGTTCTGGTTCGGGTTAGGATCAAGGCTAGGTTTAGGGCTAGGATGAGGGCTAGCTTTTGTTTTAGGGTTATGGCAAGAATTAGGGCTAGGGCTAAATCAAGTCTAGGGTTATGGTTAGGAATAGTTTTCGGGTAAGATTTATGGCTAGGTCTAGTTTCAGAGTTAGGTTTATGGTGAGGTTCAAGTTGAGAGCTATGGGATAGTCAGAGTCAGGTTTTGGGTTCGTATTAGGTTGAGGTTTAGGGTTATGGCTCAAATTAGCATTAGGTTTGAGTTAGGGCTAGGGCAATGGATAAGGTTAGGTTTAGGGTTCAGGTTTGGTTTAGGGCTCAGGTTAGATTTAGGGTAATGGACAGGGTTAGGGTAAGTCCTAGGGTTAGCATTAGGTTTATTTAGGGTTAAAGCTAGGGTAGGGCTTGGGTTAGGGCTAGGTTTTGCAATAGGTTAGGGCTATGGCAAATGTAAGAACTTAGCTATGATAGGGGTAGTTTTAGGGTTAATGTTAGACCTCAGAATAATTTTAGGTTTAGGTTTAGTGTTAGAGTGATGTTTAGAGCTAGGGTTTGTGTTGGTGTCAGGGTCAGTGTTCAGTTTAGGGTTATGTTTAATGTGAAAGCAGTATTAGGACTAGGGTTAAGATTAGGGGAAAGGTTAGTTTTCAGCTTTAGGCAAAGGGTTATTATTAGGGCTAGGGCTAGGTTTTTCTTTAGGTCTAGGCACAGAGTTACGGATAGATTAGGATTAGGTTTAGGTCTAGGGCTAGTGTTAGAGTTTGGTTTAGGTATAAGTTTACCATCAAGGCTAGTATTAGTGTTCAGTTTAGGGTTAGGTTCAGGTTTAGACCTATGATTACTGTTAGGGTCAGAATAAGGGTTAGACTTAGCATTAGGGTTTGGTTTGTTGTAGAGCTAGAATGAGGACTAGGGTTAGTGTACGGGTTAGATTAAAGATTAGGTCTAACCTAATCCTCAGCCTAATTCATAACCTTACCCAAACCCTAACTCTATGGGTTAGGTTAAGGATTAGGATTAGGATTACGATTAGGATTAGCATTGGGTTTAGGATTTGGCATAGGGTAAGGGATAGGGTTAGAGCTAGGATTAGGACTAGGGCTGGGGTTAAAGCTAGGTTCATGGCTCAGATTAGGGCTAGTTTCTGTGTTAGAATTATGGCTAAGTTTAGAGCAATGACTAATGGAAGAACTATGGTTTTAGGGTTAGTTTTTGGGTGATGGTTAGGGGTTAAACCTCTAGTGTTAGGATCAGGTTTAAGGTTAGGGTGAAATTTAGAGCTGTGTTAGTGTTGGGTTAATAGTAAGGGTCAGGTTTACTTTTAGGGTTAGGGTTAGGACTCGAATTAAGGCTAGGGTTACTGTAAGGGTTTGTTTTAGGGTTAGGGTGGTGTTTAGAGCTAGGGTGAGTGTCAGGATGTGAGTCAGAGTTAGGGTTAGTATCAAGGTTAAGATTAGGACTCTAATTAGGGCTAGGATTAAGTCTAGGTGTAGTGTTAAGGTTTGGTTTATGTTAAGGTTTAGGGTTAGCAGTATTGCTCGGGTTTGTTTTACTGTAAGGGTTAGGGTTAGTACTATATTTATGATTAGCATTAGGGCTAGGGCTAGTGTTAATGTTAGGCTTAGGCTTAGAGTTAGCTTTAGAGTTAGGGTTAGATCTAGGTTTAGGAATAGGAATAAAGATTAGGCAGTGGTTATTGCTAGGTTAGGGCCAGGGTTAGGGCTAGAGTTAAGATTACGGTAATGGATAGGGTTAGAAGTAAGTATAGGGCTAGTGTGAGAGTTAGAGTTAGTCTTAGGGATAGGGAAAAATTAGGGCTAGAATTAGGCCTAGGGTTAGTTTTCACCTTAGGCCTAGTGTTAGGGTTAGGGTTAGGGTTAAGTTTAGGGTAAGGAATGGCATTATAGCTAGGTTTTGAGATAGGGTGAGAGTTAGAATTAGGGTTAGGGCTATGATTAGGGTTAGGGTTATGATTAAGGCTAGGTTTTGGGCTAGGATGAGGGCTATGGTTTATTTTAGTGTTATGGCTAGGATTAGGGCTGGGGCTAATATCAGATCTAGGGTTATGTTTAAAAAGAGTTTTACAGTTAGGTTTATGGCTACATGTGATATAAGTGTTAGGTTTAGAGTTAGGGTCAGGTTTAGAGCTAGGTGTATTATTAGAGTCATGTTCTGGGTTAGAAATTTGAGATAGTTTAAGGTTTAAAGTTAGGGCTTGAATTATCTTTATGGTTCGTGTTAGTGTAATTGTAGGGTGAGATTTAGGGTATAGGTTTGCTTTAGAATAATGCATATGTTTAGGATTAGGGATAGGGTTAAGTTTACGCCTACGGTTATGGTTAAGGCAATGGATAGGGTTAGAGATAGGGTTAGGGCTAGGGTTATGATTTTGATTAGGGCTAGGTTTAGGATTAGGTTTAGGGTTAAAACTCGGGTTAGGTCTTGGTTTTGGGCTAGGTTTGGGGTTAACAGTGCTAGGGTTAGGGGTATGGCTAATGTAAGCACCAGGTTACAATTAGGGTTAAATTTAGGGTTAGGGTTAGTGGTAGGTCTAGTTTAGGTTTAGGGTTAGGGTTAGGGTGATGTTTAGACTAGGGTTAGTATTGTGGTCAGTGTCAGGGTCACTGTTACTTCTAGTTTTCAGCTTAAAACTAGAATTAGCACTAAGTTTAGGGTTAGGGTTAAGGGTTCGCTTAGGTTAAGGGTGAGGTTTAGGGCTATGGCTTTGTTTTATTTTAGGGTTAGTGTTAGATTTAGAGTTAGGGTTAGGCTTAGGATTAGGTTTTGATTTAGAGTTAAAATTAGATCTAGGTTATGGCTAGAGCTAATGATAGGGCTAAGATTAGGGTTCTGGTAAGGAATAGGGTTCAAACTAGGGATTGGGATAGGGTGGGAGTTAGATTTAGTCTTAAGGCTAGGGTTAGGGCTAGGGTTAGGAATAGGACTAAATTAGGGCTAAGATTACGGCCAGGGTTAATTTTGGGGTTAGGCCTAAAATTAGGTTTAGGATCAGGATTATGGCTAGGTCTAGTGTAAGGGTTAGGTTTAATATAAATTCAGCCTTAGAGCTAGGAGACTTATTAGGGTCATGGTCATTGTTAGAGTTTGCTTGAGGTTAGGGTCTATGGTTAGGGCTTGAGTTAGCACTAGCGTGTGGGTTAGGTACTGATAGGGTTTTGTTTACTGTTTACATTAGGTTTAGGGTAATTGATAGTGTTAGGGTTAGTGATAGGCTTAAGATTAGGCCTAGGGTTCACATTAGGGTAAGGGTTATGGTTAGTATAATGGATGGAATTAGAGCTAAGTTTAGGGCTAGGTTTCTGGTTAGCAATAGGTCTTGAATTAGCGTTAGGGTTAGGGTTAAAACTAGGGTTAGGCTTAGGTTTATGTTTAGCAAAAGGATTAGGTTTTGAGCTAGGGTTAGGGTTATGGTGAGGGTTAGGTTTAGGGTTACTTCTAGGGATAAGATTATAGTACTCATAGGATTAGGGTTAGGATTAGGGCTAGTGACATCGTTAGGGATAGGGTTAGGGTTAGGGTAATGTATACAGTTAGATATATATTTAGAGATATGTTTAATGTTAGATTGAGGTTTAGGCTTAGAGTTGGGCTATGGTTATATTTAGGTTTATAGTAAGGCTTAGGGTTTGAGCTAGGGTTTGGTCTATGAATGGCAAGTGTGAGATTTAAGGTTAGGTCTAGGGTTAGTTTTCCAGTTAGATTTAGGTTTAGCATTAAGCCTAGAATTATCAATAAGTTTAGGTTTAGGTTTAGATTAATTGATCAGTTTAGAGCTAGGTTTAAGGCTAGGGTTAAGGTTAGGTTTAGGGTAGTGTTAGGGTTAGATTGAGGGATAGGTGTAGGTTTATATTTAGAATAATGTTTAGGCTTGAGCTAGGATTAGGACTAAGGCGAGAGTAAGGTTAGGGTTAGGGCTAGGGTTAGAATTAGGGTTATGCTTAAGGCTTGATTTAGGCTTAGGATTAGCTGTAGGTTTTGTGTTAGGTTTAGGGCTAGGGTTAGGGCTATGGGTAATGTAAGAGCTAGGGTTATGTTGAGGGCTAGTTGTAGGTTTAGGGTTATGGCTAGGTATAGAGTTATGTTTAGATTTTTGGTAGGGTCAGATTTAGAGACAGGTTTACTCTAAAGGCAGAGTCGGTGTTTGGGTTAGAGTTAGTGTTAGGGTTACAGTCAGAATTAGGACTATGTTATGTCTAGGCTTAGGTTAATGTTATTGTTAGGGCTATAGCTAGGTTTATGTTTAGGTCTAGGGGAAGAGTTAAGGCTATATTTAGGATTTGCTTTAGGTCTAGGGCTAGTGTTAGGGTTTGGTCTAGGGTTAGGGTCAGCTTTAGACCTAGGGTTAGGGTCGGAATAAGGGTCAGGGTTAGCGTTAGAGTTTTAGATAGGGTTAGAGCTAGAATGATGGCTAGGGTTAAGACTATTAATAGGGTTAGAGTTTTGGTTAACCTAAGAATTAGAGATCGGTCTAGGGTTACCATTAGGGTTAGGTTTTTTCTTAGGTTAAGGGATAGCCTTAGAGCTAGGGTTAATGCTAGAGTTAGGGTTAGGGTTAGGGTTAAATATAAATATATTTTGAGCTAGGATTAGGGCTAGTTTTTGTATTAGGATTAGGGTTAGATTTTTGCATTGGCTAATATAAGAGCCAGGGTTACAATTAGGGTTATTTATAGGGTTAGAGTTAGGGGTAGGTCTAGTGTTAGGTTTAGGTTTAAGTTTAGGTTAATATTTAGAGCTAGGGTTATTGTTAGGATATGAGAAAGCATCAAGATTAGTTTTAGGGTTAGGATTAGCACTCAAATAAGCGCTAGGGTTACTGTTTGGTTTAAGGTGAGGGCTATGTTTAGAGCTAGGGTGACTGTTAGGATATCAGTCAGGTCAGGGTTTGCTTTAAGTTTATGGTTATGACTTGAATTAGGGCTAGGGTTACTTTTAGGTTTTGGTTTAAGTTTAGGGTTGCCTTTAGAGATAGGGTCAGTTTTAGAATATGAGTCAGGGTCAGGGTAAGTTTTAAGGTTAGGTTTAGGACTCGAATTAGGCTAGGATTACGTCTAGGTGTACTGTTAGGTTTGGGTTTAAGTTAATTTTTAGTGTTAGGGCTGTTGCTCAGTTATGTTTTAAGTCCTAGGTTTAGGGTTTGGGCTAGTTATAAGATTAGCATTAGGGTTAGGGCTAGTATTAGTGTTAGGCTTAGGTTTGGGTTAGGGTTAGATTTGGATTTAGCATTAGATCAAGATTAGGGCTAGGTCTAACTATAGGGCAAGGGTCAGGGCTAGGGTTATGGTTACTGTAACAGATAGGGTTAGAACTAGGGCTAGGACTAGGGTGAGAGTTAGAGTTAATCTTAGGCCTAGGGTTTTGGTTAGTTTTAGGAATAGGGCTAAGTTAGGGCTAGGATTAGGGCTAGGGGTTGTGATCAGCTTATGCCTAGTGTTAGGGCTAGGGTTATAGTTAATTTTAGGGTATAGTGTGTTGTTATAGCTAGGATTAGAGGTAGGGTGAGGGGTAGAATTTGGTTTAGGACTAGGGTTAGGGTTAGGGTTATGATTAAGACTAAGTTTAGGGCTAGGATGATGCATCGGGTTACTTGTAGGTTAGGTCTAGAATAAGGGCTAGGGTTTATGTCAGCCTAGTGTTACAGTTTGGGGTAGATTTAGGGTTAGGTTTGTGTCTAGGTCTAGTGTAAGTTTCATTTTTATGGTAAGGGTCAGGTTTAGAGCTAGGTGTATTTTTAGGGTCAGGATCAGGGTTAGGGTTTGTTTTAGGTTAAGGTTTATGGATAGTGCTAAAATGAGCATTAGGGTTAGGGTTAGGGTTAGGGCAATTGATTGTGTTAGTTTTAGGTTTCAGGGAAGGTTTAGGGCAATTGAGAGCTTTAGGGTTAGCAAAAGGGTTAGGGTTATGCCTAGGGTTAGCATTAGGATTAGGGTTATCATAAGGATGATACATCGGGTTAGAGCTATGGTTAGGGCTATGGTTAGGTTACGATTAGGTTAGGTTTAGGTTTTGATTTAGGGCTAGTAACCCTAGC
Source organism: Marmota flaviventris (assembly GCF_047511675.1). Lineage (NCBI taxonomy): Eukaryota > Metazoa > Chordata > Mammalia > Rodentia > Sciuridae > Marmota > Marmota flaviventris. The sequence goes on along the minus strand of NW_027288137.1, from coordinate 109,282 downwards.
TTAGGGTAGGGTTAGGATTTGATTTAGGGTAAAGATTACGTTTTGTGCTAGGATTAGGTCTAGGACAAGGGTTAGGCTTAGTGTTATGGTTAGTGTTAGGTTTAGGGTTAGGGCTAGGGTTTTCATTAGGGTTAGCATTAGGTTTGGGGTAATAGATTGGGTTAGATATAACATTAGCTTTATGGTTAAGGTTAGGTTTAGATTTAAGTTTCGTTTTAGGGCTAGGTTTACTGTTGGTTTTAATTTAAAATTCAGGTTTTGAGTTAGGGTTAAGTCTATGGCAAGTTGTAGGTTTAGGGATAGGTCTAGGGATCAGTTTATGGATTGGTTGGGCATTCGGTTAGGGTTAAGGATAGGGTTATTATTAGGGTTAGGGTTAGACTTAGGCTAATGCCTAGGGTTAGATAGTTTTAGGTTTAGGGTTAAGGTTAAGATTAGGGCTATGGTTAGGGTTATGGTTAGGAATAGTGCTGGGGTCATGTTTGGGCGAAGGGTTAGTCTTTGAGGTAGGGTTAGGACTCAGGTGAGGGTTAGGGTTAGGTTTAGGACTGGGGTTAAGGTTAGGGTGAGGGTTATGCTTAGGGTAGGTTTAGGCCTCAATTAGGGTTAAAGTTATTTAAGTTTTGTGTTAGATTTAGGTATAGGGTTAGAGCTATGTGTAATGTAAGATCTAGGGTTGTGATTAGAGCTAGTTTTAGGGTTAGGCTTAACCCTAGGTCTAGTGTTACGTTTAGGTTTGGGTTAGGGTCAGGTTTATAGCTAGGTTTAAAGTTACTGTCAGGGCCAGTGTTCAGTTTAAAGTTAGGGTTAGGGTGAAAGCCAGAATAGGACCAGGGTTAGGTCTAGTGGTAGGTTTCGTGTTTGGTTTAGAATAAGGGTTATTGTTAGGGCTAGGACTATGTTTTAGTTTAGGTCAAGGGCTAGAGTAATAGCTAGATTTAGGATTAGGTTTAGGTATGTAGCTAGTGTTAGGGTTAGGATTAGGTGTAAGTTACTGGTAGGGCTAGTTTCAGGTTTCGGTTTCATTTTAGGGTCAAATTTAGACCTATAATTAGTGTTAGGGTCAGAATAAGGGTGAACGTTAGGGTGAGGTTTTAGGTTAGGGTTAGATCCAGAATTTGGCTAGTGTTAGGACTAGTAATAGGGTTATTGTTTGGGTTTGGCTAAGAATTAGGATTAGGACCATAGTTAGCATTATGAATAGGGTTTGTTTTGGGGTAATGGATAGGATTAGAGCTAGGGTTACGGCTAGGATTAGGGTTAGGTTTAGGGCTAGTTTTACGGTTAGGGTTAGGGTTAAATCTAGTCTTAGGGCATGGATTAGTGCTATTTTTATGTTAGAGTTAGTGCTAGGTTTTGGCTAAGGCCAATGTAAGAACTAGGGTTATGATTAGGATTAGTTTTAGGGTTATGGTTACGGTTAGGTCTACTGTTAGCATTAGTTTTAGGGTTAGTGTGATATTTAGAGCTAGGCTTTGTGTTTGGATATGAGTCAGAGTGAGGGTTAGTTTTAGGCCTAGACTCGAATTAGAGCTTGGTTATGGCTAGTTATTGGTTAGGGTTTGGTTTAGTTTAAGATTTAGGGTTAGAACAATGGCTAGGTTTAGGGGTAGGGTTAAGGTTAGGGTTCAAATAGGGCTTGGTTTAGCGCTATGATTAGTGTTAGGGCTAGGCGTATGGTTAGGGCTAAGGTTAGGGTTAGTTTTAGGGGAAAGGTTGGGGTTATGTTGCTAGGTTCAGTGTTAGGACAAGGTTTATATTTAGGGATAGGGCTAGGTGAGGGTTTCGTTTAGAATTAAGTCTAGGTTTAGGACTAGGATTAGATCTAGGGTTTGTGTTAGTGTTAGGTCTAGAATAAGGGCTAGGGCTAATATCAGGTCTAGGGTTATGGTTAGGGATAGAGTTAGGGATCTGTTTATGGCTAGGTCTGGTGTAAGGTTTAGGTTTAGCATAGGGGTCAGGTATAGAGCTAGATTATTATTATGGTCAGAGTATGGGTTAAGGATTGGTTTGGGTTAAGGTTTAAGGTTAGGGCTCAAATTAGCATTAGGGTTAGGGTTAGGGTTAGAGTAATGGATAAAATTAGGTTTACACTTTAGGTTAGGTTTAGAGTAATATATAGGGTGAGTGTTAGGCATAGGATTCAGGTTAGGCCTAGAGTAAATATTTGGTTTAGGCTTATATTTAGAGTAATAAGTATGTTTAGTGCTAGTGTTAGGGCTTAGGTTAAAGTTAGGTTTAGGGCTAGGGTTTGGGTTACAACTTGGGCTAGTGTTAGGGTTAGTTTTAGTGTAAGTGTTAGGGTTTGAGCTAGGGTTAGGTCTAGGGCGAGGTTTATGTTTAGAGTCAGGGGTACAGTTAGGGTTAGGGTTAGGGTTAGGGCTAGGTTTAGCATTTGGTTTATGGTTATGTCTAAGGTAATGGATAAAGTTAGAGCTAGAATTTGGGCTATGGTTTCAGATAGGATGAGGGATAGGGTTAGAGTTAGGGTTAGAGCTAGGGTTATGTTTAGAGTAAGGGTTAGAGTTTGAGCTAGGGTTTGATCTAGGGCAAGCATTAGGCTTAGGGTTTGTGCTAGGGTTAGGGTTAAGGTTATGCTTAGGTCTAGGTTTAGGGCTTGTATAAGGGCTAGGTTTTGTATGAGGTTTATGGGTAGTGCTATGTCTATGGATAATGTAAGACCTAGGGTTATGGTTATGGCTCGTTTTTTTTTTTTTTTTTTTTTTTGTGTGTGTGTTAGTGTTATACATATGTCTAGTGTTAGGTTTAAGTTTTCGGTTATGATAAGGTTTAGAACTAGGGTTTGTGTTAGTGTAAGCATCAGGGTTTGGTTAGGTTTCAGGTTAAGGTTAGAGACAGAATTAGGGATATGTTTGGGACTAGTAATTGAGTTAGGGCTTGGGGTAAGCTAAGTGTTAGGTTTAGAACTAGGGTAGCATTAGGGTGAGAGTTTGGCTTAGGGTAAGGAATATGTTTAGAGCTAGGGTTTGGATTAATGTTAGGATTAGGGTTAGGGTTAGTTTTAAAGATAGAATTGAGGATCAGATTAGCACTAGGTTTTGTGTTAGGGTTAGGGCTCTTTCTAATATAAGAATTAGCTTTACAGTTAGAGGGAGTTTTAGGTTTAGGATTAGGGCTAGGTCTAGTGTTTGGTTTAGGTTTAGGGTTAGGGTGATGTTTAGAGGTAGGGTTAGTTTTAGGGTCAGAGTCAGGGTCAGTATTAGTTGTAGGGATAGGGTTAGGACTAGATGTAGCATTAGGATTTGGTATAGGTTAAGGGTTAGGATTAGGGCTATAGCTTAGTTTTGTTTGTGGGCTATGGCTAGGGTTAGGGCTAGTTTTCTAATTTGAATTAGGTTTAGGGCTAGTGTTAGGGTGAGGTTTAGGTTTATAATTGAAGTAGATTTAGAGTTAGGGTTAGTTCTAGGTTTAGGACTATGGCTAGGTTTAGGGCTAAGGTTAGGGCTAGTGTTAGGGTTAGGCAATAGATAAGGTTAGTACTAGAAATAGGTCTTGGGCTACAATTAGAATTAGTCTTAGGGCTAAGTTTAGAGTTACGGTTACAGTTAGCAATAAATTAGGGCTAGGTTTAGTGATATAGATAGTGTTAGGGTTAGGGATAGTGATGGGGAAAGGATGTGGTTATACCTAGGTTCAGAAATAGGGCGAGGGTTGAAATTAGGGTTTGGGCTAGGGTTAGCGTTCGGGTTAGGGTTAAAGCTAGGTTTAAGGCTAGGATGAGGGCTCTGTTTTGTGTTAGGTTTAAGGCAAGAATTAGGTAGAGTTCTATTATCAGGTCTAAGGATACGTTTAGGGATACTTTTAGTGTTAGTTTTATGGCTAGGTCTAGTTTAAGGGTTATGTTTCGGGTAAGGATCAGGTTTAGAGCTAGGTGTCTTATTAGAGGCAGTGTCTTGTTCAGAGTTTGAGTTAAGTTTGGGATTAGTTTTAGGTCTCAAATTAGCAATAGGGTTAGTGTTAGGGTTTGAGTAATTAAGAGGGTTAGGTTTAATGTTCAGGTTGGTTTTAGGTAAGAATAAGGTTAGTGTTAGTGATAGGTTTAGGGTTAAGCCTAAATGGATAGCGTTAGATTTTTGTTTGGGACTAGGGTTAGTGTTAGGTTTAGCGTAACTGTTAGGATTTGAGCTAGGATTAGGACTACTGCAAGGGTTAGTTTTATGGTTTGTTCTAAGGTTAGGTTTACAGTTAGGGTTAGTGTAGATTTAGAGTTAGGACAAGGGTTAAGTTTACAGTTAGGGTTAGAATAGTTTTATGTTTAGGGTAGTGTTATCATGACATTTATAGTTAGGGTTAGGGTAATGGGTAGGGTTAGAATTATATTTAGAGCTATGTTTGGGTTAGGCTTATGTTTAGGGTAATGGATAGGTTAGGACTAGGGTTATAGTTAGTATAAGGTCTAGTTTTAGTGTTAGGGTTAGGTCTAGGGTTAGCGTTATGTTTAGGTTTAGGGTAAGTGTTAGGGTTTGAGCTATGGTTAGGGTTATCGTGACATTAGGGTTAGTGTCAGGTCTAGGTTTAGGAATAGAGTTAAGTTTAGGGCTAGGTTTAGCACTAGGATTAGGGTTATGTTTAGGGTAATGGATAGGATTAGAGCTAGAGTTAGGGTAAGGATTATGGTTAGGATTAAGTCTAGGGTTAGGTTTAGGGTTAGGGCCATTTTTAGGTTTAGGGTTAGTTTTAGACTAATGATTAAGATTAGGGTTAGGGTTATTGTTAAAACGAGGTGGAGGGCTCAGTTTAGGGCTAGGTTTTGGGTTAGGTTAGGGCTAGGATTAGGGCTAAGGCTAAAGTAAGATCTAGAGTTATGATTAGGGCTACTTGTAGGATTACTCTTAGGCCTAGTTCTAGTTTTAGGGTTAGGATTACATTTTGGTGATGTTTGAGCTAGGTTTAGAGTAAGATAAGAGTCAGGCTCAAGGTTAGTTTTTGGGTTAGGTTAGGACTAGAATTAGGGCTGATGTTAGGACTAGGTGTAGGCTTAGGTTTTGGTTTAGGTTAAGTATTAGGTTTAGGACTATGGCTCGTTTTTTTTTTTTTTTTTTGTTATTGTTTTTTTAGGGCTTGAACTAGATTAGGGCTAGTTTTAGGTTTAGTGTTAGTTTTAGGGCTAGTGTTAGTGTGAGATTTAGGCTTAGGGTTAAAGTTGGACTTAGAGTTATGGTTAGTTCTAGGGTTAGGGCTAGGGCTAGTATTGGGGCAAAAGTTAGGGCAAGTGTTATGGTTATGGTAAGGAATAGGATTAGATCTAGGAATAGGGCTAGGGTGAGAGTTAGAATTAGTCTTAGTGCTAGTGGTAGGGTTAGGGCTAAATTAATGCTAGGATCAGGTCTAGGATTTGTGTAAGGGTTAAGTCTAGAGTTAGAGTTAGGGTTATTTTTGGGTGAAGGAATGGGGTTATAGCAAGGTTCAGAACTAGGGTGAGGGATAAAATTAGGGATATGGCTAGAGTTAGGGTTTGGGTTAGGATCAAGACTAGTTATAGGTCTAGGATGTGGGCTAGCATTTATGTTAGGTTTATGGCAAGAATTGGGGCTAGGGCTAATATCAGGTATAGGGTTATGGTTAGGAATAGTTTTTTTGTAAGATTTATGGCTAGGTTTAGTGTCAGAGTTAGGTTTATGGTGAGGTTCAAGTTGAGAGCTAGGGTATTATAATAGAGTCAGGTTTTGGGTTTGTGTTAGGGTGAGGTTTAGTGTTATGGCTCAAATTAGCATTAGGTTTGAGTTAGAGTTAGGATAATGGATAAGGTTAGGTTTAGGCTTCAGTTTAGGTTTAGGGCTCAGAAGGTTTAGGGTAATGGATAGGGTTAGTGTTCGGCCTAGGGTTAGCATTAGGTTTATGGTTATCATTAGGGTAATGGATAGGGTTAGAGCTATGGTTAGGGCTAGGGTTATGTTTAGCATTAGGGCTATATTTAGGGTTAGGGTTAAGGCTAGGGTTAGTTTTAGAATATGGGTTAGGTTTTGAGCTAGGGTTAGAGCTAAGGATAGGGTTAGGCTTAGGATTAGGTCTAGGATTAGGATTAGGTTTACCATTAGGGTTAAGGGTATGGACAGGTTTAGACGTTGAGTTAGGTGGCTTAGGGTTAGGTTTAGATTTAGGACTAGGGTTAGTGTTAAGTTTAGCATAATTGTTAGGGTTTGAGCTAGGTTTAGGACTATGGCAAGGTTTAGGCTTATTGTTAGTTGTAGGGTTAGGTTTACAGTTAGTTTTAGAGTAGGTTTAGGGTTAGGGTTAAGGTTATCGTGATGTTCATGGTTACAGTCAGGGTAATTGATGGGTTTAGAGCTAAGGCTAATTCTAGTTTTAAGTTTAGGATTAGGGCTAGGGCTAGGGTTAGGTTTAGGGTTAGGCTTATCATTTTCTTATTGTTAGGTTAAGGGTAAGTGTCAGGGATTGAGTAAGTGTTAGGGCTAGGTTGAGGCTTCAGGTTAGAATCAGGACTAGGGATAGAGTAAGGGTAGGGTTATGGTTAGGGCTAGGTTTAGCATTAGGTTTAGTGTTATGATTAGGGTAATGACTAGAGTTAGAGGTAAAATTTGGCCTATGTTTATAGTTAGTATTAGGGCTAAGATTGGGATTAGGGTTTGGGATAGGTTTATGTTTAGTGTAATGGCTAGGGTTTGAGCTAGCGTTAGTTCTAGGGCTAGATCAAGGATTAGGTTCAGCCTTAGGTCTAGGGACAGGATTATGAAAGGTTTGGGGTTAGAGTTAAATTTAGGGCTAGGGTTAACATTAGGGTTTTGTATAAGGATTAGGGTAATGGATATGGTTAGATGTAGGTTTACATTTAGGTTTATGGTTAGATTTAGTTTTAAGATTAATGTTAAGGCTACGGTTATGTTTAGGTTTATGGTATGGGTTAGTTTTTGAGCTAGGGTTAGGGCCATGGCGAGTGTTAGGGTTAGGTCCATTGCTAATTTTCTGGTTAGGGTTAGGGTTACATTTAGGGTTAAGTCTAGGGTTATCAATACTGTTAGGGATAGGATTAGGTAAGGTGTAGTTTTTGAGCTAAGTTTAGGGCTAGGGTTAAGTTTAGGGTTAGGGCTACGGTTAGGGTTGGGGTTTTGCTTAGGGCTAGGTTTAGGCCTAGAATTCACTCTAGGTTTTTTGTTAGTTTAAAGCATAGAGTTAGAGCTATGGTTAATGTAAGAGCTAGGATTATGATTAGGGCTAGTTGTAGGGTTAGGGTAATTGCTATGTCTAGTGTTAGGTTTAGGTTTTTGGTTAGGGTAAGGTTTAGACATAGATTTAGTGTTAAAGGCAGGGTCATTGTTCAGTTTAGAGTTGGAGTTCAGGTTAAAGCCAGAATTGGGACTAGGTTTATGTCTAGGGGAGTGTTAGTCTTTGCGTTAAGTTAAGGTTTATTGTTAGGTCTAAGGCTAGGTTTTTGTGTAGGTCTAGAGCTAGAATTAAGGCTAGATTTAGGATTAGGTTTAGGGCTAGAGCTAGGGATAGTGTCTGGTTTAGGTGTAAGTTTACTGGTAGGACTAGTGTTATGGTTTGGTCTAGCGTTAGAATCAGGTGTAGACCTAGGTTAGTGGTTATGGTCAGAATAAAAGTCAGCGTTATGTTTAAGGTTTGGGATAAGGTTTAAGCTAGAATGAGGGCTAGGGTTAGGACTATTAATATGGCGAGAGTTTTCATTACCCTGAGGATTAGGGATAGGTCTAGTGTTACCATTATTGTTAGAGTTTTTCTTAGGTTTAGGATAGGGTTAAACCTAGTGTTAGCGGTAGGTGTAGGGTTCGGTTTAGGGTTAAAGCTAGGTTTAGGGCTCCAATTAGGGCTAGATTTGTCTTAGTGTTAGGGCTAGGGTTCGGGCAACAGGTAAAGTAAGAACCAGGGTTACAATTAGGGTTAGCTTTAGAGTCCGGGTTAGGGGTAGTTCTAGTGTTAGTGTTAGATTTATAGTTAGAGTGATATTTAGAACTAGAGTTATTTTTAGGATAAGATTCAGAGTCAGGGTTAGCTTTAGGGTTTGAGTTAGGACTCAAATTAGGGCTAGGTTTACTGTTAGGGTTTGGTTTAAGGTTAGCATCATATTTAGAGCTAGGGTGAGTGTTAGGATATGAATCAGGGTCGGGTTAGTTTTAAGGTTATGGTTAGGGCTCAATTAGGGCTAGGATTAGTTCTTATAGTAGTTTCTGGTTTGGTTTAAGTTAAGGTTTAGGGTTAGGTCTATTGTTCAGTTTTGTTTTAGTCTAGGGTTAGGGTTAGGGCTAGTTTTACAATTAGTATTAGGGTTAGGGCTAGTGTTAGTTTTAGGCTTACACTTAGGGTTAGGATTATATTTATAGTTGGGTTTAGATCTAGGATTAGGCTAGAATTAATGATAGGGCAAGGGTTAGGGCCAGGGTTAGAGTTATGGTAAGGGATAGGGGTTAGAACTAAGGATAGGGCTAGTGTGAGAGTTAGAGTTAGTGATAAGGCTAAAATTAGAGTTAGGGATTTGCATAGGGGTAATTATTGCTAAGATTAGGGCTAGGGTTAGTGTTCAGCTTAGGCCTAGTGATAAGGATAAGGTTAGCTTTAAGTTTAGTATAAAGAATGGCGTTATAGCTAGATTTATACATAGGGTGAGGGTTAGAATTACAGTTAGGGTTCGGGTTGAGGTTAGGGTTATGATTAAGGCAAGGTTTAGGGCTAGGATGAGGGCTAGTGTTTATTTTATATTCAGGGCTACGATTAGTGCTAGGGCTAATATCAGGTCTCAGGTTATGGGTTAAAGATAGTTTTAGGGTTAGGCTTATGGCTACGACTAGTGAAGGGTTAGGATTCGGGTAAGTGTCAGGTTTAGAGCTCGGGGAATTATTAGGAAAAGTATTTGGCTTAGGTAAGGATTTAGGTTTATGGCTCAAATTAGCATTAAGTTTAGGGTTAGGGTATAGTTAGGGTTTGTTTTAAGTTCATGTTTGGTTTATGGTAATTGATACGGTTAGCGTTAGTGATAGGGTTAGTTTAGAATTAGGGTTAGCATTAGGGTAGGGGTTATGGTTAGGGTAATTTATATGGTAGAGGTTAGATTAGAACTAGAGTTATGGTTAGGAATATGCCTTGAGTTAGTGTTAAATTTAGAGTTAGGGTTATGGTTAGTGTTATGTTTAGCATAAAGGTTAGTTTTTGAGCTAGGGTTATGGCAGGGTTTAGGGTTAGGTCTAGGGATAAGATAATGGTAGGTTTAATATTAGATTAGAGTTAGGGCTAGGGTTATCATTAACATTAGGGTTAGGGTTAAGGTAACGGATAGGGTTAGTTTGGGTTTAGATTTGGTTTAGATTTAGAATTAGTGATAGTTTTAGGATTAGAGCTATGGTTATGTTTAGGTTTATGGTTAGGTTTATGGTTCGATCTAGAGTTAGGACTTTGTTGAATGTTAATTTTAGGGTTATGTCTCTGGTTAGTTTTCAAGTTAGGGTTAGGATTAACATAAGGGTTCTGGCCAGGATTGTCAATAAGTTTAGTTTTAGGGTTAGGGTAATGGGTAGGTTAAATCTAGGTTTGGGGCTAGGTTAAGGTTAGGATTTGGGCTAGGTTTAGAGTGAGAGGTAGGGATTGGTCTAGGTTTATGTTTAGGGTAAAATTTAGGCTTTGACTATCTCAGGACTAACGTGAGGGCTAGGGTTACGTCTAGGGCTAGTGTTAGGTTTAGGGTTATGCCTAAGGCTAGGTTTAGGCAAAAAATTAGCACTATGTTTAGTGTTAGGTTTAGGCCTAGGGTTGGGCCTATGGGTAATGTAAGATCTAGGGTTATGATTAGGGCTAGTTTCAGGGTTAGGGTTATGGCTAGGTCTAGAATTAGGTTCAGGTGTTGGTTAGTTTTAGGTTTGGAGGTAGGTTTAGTGTTAAAGGCAGGGTCAGTGTTTGGGTTAGAGGTAAAGTTAGGGTTACAGCCAGAATTAGGAGTAGGTTTAAGTCTAGGGTTTCAGTTAGTGTTTGGGTGAGGTAAAGGTTTTTATTAGGGCTAGGGCTAGGATTTTGTTTAGGTCTAGAGCTAGAGTTCAGGCTAGATTTAGGATTGGCTTTAGGTCTATAGATAGTGGTAGGGTTAGGTTTAGGCATAAGGTTACAAGTAGGGCTAGTGTTAGGGTTTGGTTTAGGGTTAGGGCCAGGTTTAGCCCTAGAGTGTATGTTATGTTCAGAATAAGGGTCATCGTTGGGGTTAGGGTTTGGGATAACATTAGAGCTAGAATGAGATCTAGGGTTAGGGCTATTAACATGGTTAGGATTTGGTTAGCCTAAGGATTAAGGATAGGTCTAGGGTTACCATTAGGTTTAAGGTTTTGCTCAGGGTAAGGTATAGTGTTAGGGCTAGGGTTAGGTTTATGGTTAGGGTTAAAGCTAGGTTTAGGGCTCAGATTAGGACTAGTTTTTTTGTGAGGGTTTAAGGCTACGGTTAGGGCAATGGCTAATATAAGAACTAGGGTTACAATTAGGGTTAGAGGTAGGGATAGGTCAAGTGTTAGGGTTAGGTTTAAGATTTGGGTGATACTTATAGCTAGGTTTAGTGTTAGGATATCAGTCAAGTCAGGTTAGTTTTAGGGTTAGGGTTAGAACCCGAATTAGGGATAGGGTTACTGTTAGGTTTCAGTTTAAGTTTAGGATGGTGTTTAGAGCTAGGATGAGTGTTAGAATATAATTCAGGTTCAGAGTTATTTTTAAGGTTATGATTAGGACTCGAATTAGGGCTAGAGTTAGATTTAGGTGTAGTGCTTGCATTTGTTTTAAGTTAAGGTTATTGTTAGGCCTGTTTCTCGATTTTGTTTTACTGTTATGGTTAGGGTTAGAGCTAGTTTTATGAGTAGCTTTAGGGTTGGGGCTAGGGTTAGGATTAGGTTTAGTATAACACTAGATTCAAGGATTGTCTAGGTTGTGTGTTAGGTATAGGTCAAGATTTAGGGGTAGAACTAATGTCAGGTCAAGATTTATATTAAGTGATATTTTTAGGGTTACATTAATGGCTAGGTCAAATTAAAGTGTTAAGATTAGGGAAAGGGTCAGAATAAGAGCTGGGGTATTATTAGGGTCAGAGTCAGGCTTCGGGTTTGGGTTAGGTTAAAGTTTAGGTTTAAGCCTCAAATTAGCATTAAGGTTAGAATTAGGGTTAAGGTAATGGATACTGTTAGGTTTAGGTTTCAGGTTAGGTTTAAGAGAGTGATAGTTTGAGGATTAGTCTTAGGGTTAGGATTAGGGTTATGGTTATCATTAGGGTAATTTATAAGGTTAGACCTAGAGTTAGGGGCTAGGTTTTTGGTTAAAACGAGGGCTAGAATTAGGGTTAGGGTCCGGGTTAAGGCGAGGGTTACAGTTAGGATTAGGTTTAGGGTTTGAGCTAGGATTTTTGCTATGGCTAGTGGTTTATTTAGAATTTTGTCCAGGTTTATGGTCAGGGTTAGTGTTAGAGTTAGGTCGAGGGTTATCATTAGGGTTAGGGTAATAGGTTTAGATGTCAGATTAAAGATAGGTTTAGGTTTATGTTAGCCTTAGGTTTAGGTTTAGAATTAGGTTTAGGATTTGAGCTAACGTAGATTTAGGGTTAGGGGTTAGGTTCACTATTAGCTCTAGGATTAGGTTTCGGTTTAGTGTTAGGGTACATTTACCTTTAGGTCTAGTGTTATCATTAGGGTTAAGTTTAGGGTTCGGTAATGGGTAGGGTTCGAGCTAGGGTTTGGGCTAGGGTTAAGGTTAGGATTAGGGCTGGGGTTAGGGCTATGGTTAGGTCTTAGGTTAGTGTTAGGTTTAGGTTAAGTGTAATGGTTAGGGATTGAGCTAGGGTTAGGGCTAAGGTGAGGGTTAGGGTTACAGTCAGGGCTAGGGTAGAGTTAGGGTTAGGTTTAGGGCTAGAGTTAGCATTAGTTTTAGGGTTATGGTTAGTGTAATGGATAGAGTTAGAGCTAGGCTTTGGTCTATGTTTACAGTTAGAATTAGTGCTAAAGTTAGTGAGGTTTAGAGTTTTGGCTAGGGTTATATTTAGGTTAAGGTTTAGGGTTTGAGCTAGAGTTAGGGCTAGAACATGGGTTAGGGTTAGGTTTAGGGTTAGGGCTAGTTTTAGGGTTAGGGTTATGCTTAGGGTTAGTTTTAGGGCTGTAATTATGGCTAGGTTTTTGTGTGAGGTTTAGGGCTTGTGTTAGGTATGTGGGTAATGTAAGAGCTACACTTATGTTTATGGCTATATTTAGAGTTCGTCTAGTGTTAGGGTTAGTTTTTGGGTTAGGACAATGTTTAGAATTAGGGTTTTTGTTAGGGTAAGTGTCAGGGTTCAGGTTAGGATCAGATTTAGTGTTAGTTCAGAATGAGGCCTAGGGGTCTATGGATAGAGTGAGTGTTAGGTTTGGTTAAGGGATATTGTTAGGGCTAATGCGAGGGTTATGGCTACGTTAAGGATTATGTTTAGGTCTATTGCTAGTGTTAGTGTTAGGTTTAGGGTTAGGGTTACTGGTAAGGCTAGTGTTATGTTTTGGATAAAATTTAGGGTTTAAACCTAGGTTTAGTGTTAGGGACAGAATAAGGCTCAGGGTTAGGGTTAGCGTTTGGGATAAATTTACAGCTAAAATGAGGGCTAAGATTAGTATTAGGAATGGAGTTAAGTTTGGGGTAGGCATACAATTAGGGTTAGGACTATGTTAGGGATAGGGTTAGGGTTTGACTAAGTGTAAGACATAGGGTTAGAGTTAGGATTAGGACTAGGGATAAGACTAGAGTTAGGGCCAGGGTTAGGGTTAGGGTTAAAGTTAGGGTTAAGCTTGAATTATGGCTAGGTTTTATGTTAGGTTTAGGGCTATGGCTAATTTAAGAACTGGCATTATGATTAGGGCTAATTTTAGGGTTAGGTATAGAGTGAGGTCTAGTGATAGGATTAGGTTTAGGGATAGGATGATGTGTAGAACTAGTGTTAGTTTTAAGGTCAGTGTCAGTGTTAGTATTTGTTCTAGTGTTAGGGTTAGGTCTCAAATTAGGTGTAGGGTTAGGACTAGGTGTAGGGTTAGGTTTTGGTTTAGGTTAAGGTTTAGAGTCACTGCTATGGCTCGGTTTTGCTTGAGGGCTATGGCTAGTGTTAGGGCTAATTTTCAAATTAGCATTAGGGTTAGAGCTAGTGTTACGGTGTGGTTTAGGCATAGTTTAAGGGTTATATTTAGAGATAGGGTTAGATCTAGGTTTAGGACTACAGTGAAGGTTAGGGCTAGGGTTAGGTCTAGGGTTTGAATTATCATAAGGGTTAGCTTAAGAACTAGGGCTAGTGCTAAGGCGAGAGTTACACTTAGTCTTAGTGTTAGGTTTATATATAGGGTTAGAATTATGGCTTAATTAGGGATAGGATTAGAGCTAGGTTTAGTATTAAGGCTGAGCCTAGGTTTATTGCTAGACTTATGGTTATGCTTATGGATCGATATGATGTTATGGCTAGCTTTAGAACTAGAGCAAGTGTTAAAATTAATTTTAGTTCTATGGTTAGTTAGGGTTAGGTTTAGGATTAAGACTAAGATTATGGCTAGGATTCGGGCTAGATTTTGTTCTAGTATTAGGGCTTCATTAGTGCTAGGGCTTAATGTCAGGTCTAGGTTATAGTTAAAGATAGTTTTAGGGTTAAGTTTATAAGTGTTAGAATTAAATTTATGGATATGGTTAGGTTTAGGGTTCAGGTTAGGTTTATGGTAATTACAGGTTTATGGTTAGGAATAAGTTCAGTGTTATCCTAGGGTTAGGATTAGGATTAAGCTAATGGATATGGTTACAGCTGGGGTTAGGGCTAGGTTTATTGTTAGGATTAAGGCTAGGGTTAGGGTTAGGTTTTGGGTAATGTCAAGGGTTAGGGTTATGGTTATGTTTAGGGTAAGTGTTAGAGCTAGAATTAGGTTTTTGGTTAGGGTTAAAGTTAGTGTTAGGGCTCTGATTAGGGATAGGTTTTGGGTTAGATTAGGGCTCGATTTGGGCTTCAGCTAATGTAAGAACTAAGGTTACGAGTAGAACTTGTTTTAGGGTTAGGGTTAGGTCTAGGTATAGGGTTAGGTTTAGATATAAGTTTTGAGTGATGTTCAGAGCTAGAGTTAGTGTTAGGGTCAGAGTCAGGGTCAGGTTTTGTTTTAGGGTTAGGTATAGGACTCAAATTAGTGTTAGGTTTAGGGCTAGGTGTAAGTTTAGGGTTTGGTTTATGTTAAAGGTTATGGTTAGGGCTATGGCTTGGTTGTTGATTAGGGCTAGTGCTAGGTTAAGTATAGTTTTAGGATTAGCATTTTTATTTCAGCTTGTTTTAGTGAGAGGTTTAGCTTAGGGTTAGGGTTTGATTGAGAGTTAGGCTTAGATATAAGATTAGGACTAGAGGTAGGGTTAGGGCTAATGTAAAGGCAAGTGATAGGAATATGTTAAGGGATAGTGTTAGCACTAGAAATATGACTAGGGCGAGAGTTAGAGTTAGTCTTAGGGCTAGGGTTAGGTTGGGTTTAGGGGTAAAGTAGGGCTAGGATTACGTCTAGCATTTGTATTGGGGTTAGACATAGGTTTAGGTTTGGGGTTAGGTTTAGGTTTAGAGGAAGGGATGGGGTTAGAGCTAGTTTTAGAGTTAGGTTGAAGGTTAGATTTTGGTTAGGGGTAGGGTTATGGTTTGGTTTAATAGTAAGCCTAGGTTTAGGGCTAGGATGTGGGCTCTGGTTTGTTTTAGGGTTATGGCAAGAATCAGGGCTTGGGCTAGTATCAGGTCTAGGCTTACGTTAGGGATACATTGAGGGTTAGATTTATGTCTAGGTCTAGTGTAAGGGTTAGGTTTAGGGTAAGGGTCAGGTTTAGAGCTAGGGGTATTATTACATTTAGAATTAGGTTTCAGGTTTGGTTTATGTTAGGGTTTAGGTTTAGACTTGAATTAGGTTTAGAGTTTGGTTAGGGTAATGATAGGTTTAGGTTTAGGGTTCTTGTTAGGTGTAGGGTAATTGATAGGGTTAGAGTTAGCAAAAGGGTTAGGGTTAGGCCTATGGTTATATTTGTGTTAGGATTGAAGCTTGATTTGTGGTTTGGATGAGGGCTAGGTTTTGTGTTAGGGTTAGGGCAAGTTTTAGAGGTAGTGATAATGTCAGGTTTAGGGTTACAGCTATGGATAGTTATTATGGTTAGATTCATGGCTAGTCTAATATTAGGTTTAGGGTAAGGGCCATGTTAAGGGTAAGGTGTATTTTTAGGGTCAGGGTCAGGATTCAGTTTTGTGTTAGGTTAATTATTAGGATTACGCCTCAAATTAGCATTAGGGTTACAATTAGCCTTAGGTTAATGGATAGGTTTAGGTTTAGGGTTAGGTTTAGGTTTAGAATTTAGAATAGTATTAGGGCTATTGTTAACATTTTGATTAGGGCTAGGATTAGGTTTAGTTTTATGGATAGGGCTAGGGTTATATTTAGGGTTCGATTTTGGGTTTTACCTAGGGTTAAGTCTAAGGCGAGTTTTAAGGTTAGCATGAGGGTTAGGCTTAGGATAAGGGATAAGTTTAGGTTAGGGTTAGGGTTATACTTTGGGCTAGATTTAGGCCTAGGATTAGGGCAAGGTTTTGTGTTAGGTTTAGAGCTAGTTTTAGTGCTATGGTAAAGTAAGTGTTATGTTTACCATTATGGCTAGACCTAATGGTAGGTTTAGGTTTCAGTTAGCATCAGTTTTATAGCTAGGGTTAGTGTTAGTGTCAGGGTCTGTCTTTGGATAAGGGTGAGGGTTATTGCCAGAGCCAGTATTAGGATTGGTTAGGTCTAGAGGGAAGGTTGGTGTTTGGCTTAGGTTAAGGGTTATCATTAGAGCTAGGGCTATGTTTTTGTTTTGGTCTTTGCTAAAGATATGTCTGGATTTAGGATTAAGATTTAATCTAGGTCTAGTATTAGGGTTACATTTAGATATAGGGTTATGGGTAGGGCTAGTGTTAGAGTTTGCTTTAGATTGAGGGTCAGAATAAGGGTCAGGGATAGGGTTAGAATTTGGGTTATGGTTATAACAAGAATGAGTGCTAGGGTTAGGACTAGTAATAGGGTTAAATTTTGAGTAGACTAAGTATTAGTTTTAGGACTAGGGTTAGCATTAGGGTTGGGGTTTTGGCTAGGGTAAAGATAAGGTTAGAGCTAAATTAGAGCTAGGGTTCAGGTTAGGTTTAGGGCTAGTGTTAGGGTTAGGGTTAGGGTGAAAGCTAGGGTTAGGTCTCAGATTTGGGCTAGGTTTTGGTTAGCATTAGTTTTAAGATTATCATTAGTGTATGATCTAGGGTTTTGATTAGAACTAATTTTAGAATTAGGGTTAGGATTAGGTCGCGTGTTAGAGTAAGTTTTAGGTTTAGGGTGATGATTAGAGTTAGGGTTAGAAAAAAAGAAAAAAAAAGAGGTAGGGTTAGTGTTAATGTCAGAGACAGGTTCAAAAGTAGTTTTAGGGTTAAGTTATGAGTAGAATTAGGGCTAGGCTTAAGGCCAGAGGTAAAGTTAGGCTTTGGTTTACATAAAAGTTTAGGGTTAGTGTTATTGCTTGTTTTGTTTTAGGGCTAAGCCCTTTGATTAGGGCTTGTTTTAGGATTAGCGTTAGGGTAAGGACTAGTGTTAGGGTGAGGTTTAGGTGTAGAATTAGGGTTAGATTTAGTGTTAGGTTAGATCTAGGGTTAGGGCAAGGTTTAAGGTCAGGGCTAGTGTTATTCTAGACTATGGCTAGGAATAAGGTTACAGTAAGTGATAGGGTTAGAATTATGGCTAGGGCTAGGGCGGAGTAGTCTTGAAGCTAGGATTAGGATTAGGTTTAGAATTAGTGGGAGTGTTAGTGTTTGGGTTAGTCCTAGAGTTAAAGTTAGGGCTAGAGTTAGTGTTAGGGTTAGGGTTTGGGTTAGGTTTAAGGTAAGCAATGGGGTTATAACTAGGTTTAGGGATAGGAATATGTTAGAATTAGGGGTTAGGGTTATGATTAAGGCCAGGTTTTGGTCTAGGATGAGAGCTAGTGTTCGTGTTAGGGTTAGGGCTACGATTAGGATGGGGCAAATGTCAGTTCTAGGGTTACATATAGGAATATGATTTTGGTTATGTTTATGGTTAGGTCTAGTGTAAGGGTTAGATTTAGAGTAAAGGTCAAGTTTAGTGTTATGTGTATTATTAGGGTCAGTGTACAGCTTATTGTTTGGTTTAGTTTAAGGTTTAGGTTTACGGCTCGAATTAGCATTAGTGTTAGATTTAGGGTTAGGATAATGAATAGGCTTAGGATTAGGGTTCAGGTTAGTTTTAGGTCAATGGATAGGTTTAGGGATTGTGATAGGCTTAGGGTTAAGCCTAGGCTTAATATTAGTGTTAGGATTATAGTTAGGGTAATGGATAGATTTAGAACTAGGGTTAGGGCTAGGGTTATGGTTAGGATTAGGGCTAGTGTTAGGGTAGTGGATATAATTAGATCTATGGTTAGGTCTATGGTTAAGGTTAGGATTAGGGCTCCTGTTAGGTTAGGGTTTGGGATAGGACTTGGGTTATGTTAAGGGTAAAGTTTAGGCTTTGAGCTAGGGTT
Organism: Marmota flaviventris; assembly: GCF_047511675.1. Taxonomy (NCBI): domain Eukaryota; kingdom Metazoa; phylum Chordata; class Mammalia; order Rodentia; family Sciuridae; genus Marmota; species Marmota flaviventris. The sequence continues at coordinate 91,768 of NW_027288137.1, read as the reverse complement.
AGGTCTAAAGCAAGGCTTAGGGTTAGGATTAGGGCTAGAGTTAGATTTAGGTTATGCTTAGGGCAATGTTCAGGCCTAGGATTAGGGCTAGATTTTGTTCTAGTTTAGGCCTAGGGTTAGGGCCATGAGTACTGTAAGACATAGGGTTATGATTAGGGGTAGTTTTAGGGTTAGGGTTATGGCTAGGTGTAGTGTTAGGTCTATGTTTTGGGTGAGAATCAGGTTTAAAGCTAGGTTCAGTGTTAGAATCAGGGTCAGTTTTTGGGATAAGGTTAGGGTTAGAGTTAGAGCCAGAATTAGCACTAGTTTTAGGTGTAGGAGTAGGGTAAGTATCCAGTTTATGTTAAGAATTATTGTAGGGCTAGTGCTAGGTTTTTGTTTAAGTCTAGGGCTAGAGTTATAGCTATATTTAGGGTTAGCTTTGGGTCTAGGTCTGCTTAGGTATACGTATAGGTTTACCAGTAGGTCTAGTGTTAGGATTTGGTTTAGGGTTAGGGTCAGGTTTAGACCTAGGGTTACTCTTAGGGTCAGATGAGGGTCAGGGTTAGGTTTAGAGGTAGAATGAGGGCTAGGGTTAAGACTAGTAATATAGTTAGAGTTTAAGTTAGGCTAAGGATTAGGATTAGAACTCAGATTAGCCTTTGGGTTAGGGTTTGGCTTAGTGTAAGTAATAGGGTTAGAGTTAAGGATAGGGCTAGTGTTAGGGTTAGAGTTAGGGCTAGTGTTTGGATTAAACCTAGGGTTAGGGCTCAGATTAGGGGTAGAATTTGTGTTAGGGTTAGGGCTATGGATAGGACAATGACTAATGTATGAACTAGGGTTTGGATTAAGGCTAGTTTTAGGATTAGGTTAAGTCTAGATGTAGTGTTATTAATGTTATTAATATAAGGGTGATTTTTAGAGCTAGGATTAGTGTTTCGGTCAGTGTCAGAGTCAGGGTTAGATTTAGACTTAGTTTTAGGGCTATTTGTAGGGTTAGCATTTGATTTAGGTTAAGGATTAGGATTAGGGCTATGGCTTGGTTTTGGTTTATGGCTAGCGCTATGGATAGGGCCAGTTTTACGATTAGCATTATGGATATGGGTAGTGTTAGGGTTTGTTTTAGGCTTATTGTTAAAGTTAAATTTAGAGTTAGGTTTAAATTTAGACTTAGGCTTAGATCTAGGGTTAGGAATAAGGCTAAAGGTAGAACTAGGACTAGGGCTAGGGCAAGAGTTAGAGTTAGTCTTATGGCTAGGTTTAGGGTTAGGATAGGATTAAATAAAGGCTAGGATTAGCATTAGGCTTTGGGTTAGGCCTATGTATAGGGCAAGGGTTAGACTTAGGTTCTGTGTTAGGGTTAGGGCTAGGTTTAAGGCAATGGTTAATGTAAGAACTAAGGTTACCATTAGGGTTAGTTTTAGTGTTAGGATATGTGTCAGATTTAGTGTTAGGGTTAGGTTTAAGGTTAGGGTGATATGTTTAGCTAGGTTTTATGTTAGGATAGGAGTCAGGGTCAGGTGGAGTGTTAGGGTTAGTGTTAGGACTCAAATTAGGGCTAGGGTTACTTTTAGGGTTCAGTTTAAGGTGAGGGTGGTGTTTAGAGCTAGGGTGAGTGTTAGGATATGAGTCAAGGTCAGGGTTGGTGTTAAGGTTAGGGTTAGGACTCGAATTAGGGCTAGGGTTAGGTCTAGTTGTAGTGTTAGGGTTTTGTTTAAGTTATGGTTTAGGGTTAAGGCTAAAACTTGGTTTTGTTTTAGTCCTAGGGTTAGATTAGGGCTAGTGTTAGTGTTAGGCTTAGGCTTAGTGATTGGGTTAGGGTTAAATTTGGATATAGGGTTAGATCTCGAGCTAGGGACAGAACTAAGGATAGGGCAAGTGTTATGGCTAGGTTTAGGGTTATGGTAAAGGTTAGGGTTAGAACTAGGGATAGGGCTAGGGTGAGAGTTAGTCTTAGGGCTAGGGTTAGGGTTAGGGTTAAAGATAGAGCTCAATTAGGGCTAGGATTATGGCTAGGTTTAGTTTTTAGTTTAAGCCTAGGTTTAGGGTTTAGAGTTTAGGTGTAGAATTAGGCCAAATTTGGGGTGAGGGATGGCTTTTTAGCTATGTTTAGAGGTAGGGTTAAGAGTATAATTAGGATTAGGACTATGATTATTGTTAGCATTATGATAAAGGCTAGGTTTATGGCTAGGATGAGGGATAGGGTACTTTTTTTAAGGTTAGGGCTACAATTAGTGCTAGGGCTAATGTCAGGTCCAGAATTATGTTTAAAGATAGTTTTAGGGTTAGGATTATGGGTACGACTATTTGAAGGGTTAGGTTTAGGGTTAGTGTCAGGTTTAGAGCTAGGGGTATTATTAGGGTCAAGTTCTGAGTTAGGGTTTGGGATAGGTTAAGGTTTAAATTTAGGGCTCAAATTAGCATTAGGGTTATGGTTATGGTTATGGTAATGGTAATGGATAGAGTTAGAAATCAGTTCAGGGCTAGGGTCATGGTTATGATTATGGCTAGGTTTGGGGTAAGTTAGTGCTAGGGTTAGGGTTATGGCTAATGTAATTACTAGGGTCATGATTATGGCTAACTTTAGTGTTTTAGGGCTAGGTTTAGTGTTAGGTTTATGGTTAGGATTAGGGTGATGTTTAGACCACGGGTTAGTGTTATAGTCAGAGTAAGGGTCAGGGTTAGCTTTAGGGTTTGGCTTAAAACTCGAATTAAGGCGGGGGTTAGGGCTAGGTGTAGGGTTAGTGTTTGGTCTAGGTTAAGGGTTAGGGTTAGAGCTTTGGCTCAGTTTAGTTTTAGGGCTAGGGTTAGGGTTAGGGCCAATTTTAGGATTAGTGTTAGGGTTAGGGCTAGTCTTAGAATTAGGCTTAGGCTTCGGTTTAGGGTTAAATTAAGAGTTAGGTTTTTATCTAAGGTTAGTGCTAGGGCTAAGGATAGGGCAAGGGTTAGGACTAGGATTTGGCATAGGGTTAGTTTTATGGGAAGGCAGAGTATTAGAATGAATGATAGGGCCCTTGTTAGAGTTACAGTTATTCTTAGGGCTAGGCTTAGGGTTAGGGTTAGGGATAGGGCTAAATTACGGCTAAGGTTATAGTTATGGCTAGGGTTAGAGCTAGTTTTAGAATTAGTATCAGGGTTTGGGTTAGTTTTAGGCTTAGGCATCGAGTTAGGTTTAGATTTAAAGTTAGTTTTCAATCTAGTGTTAAAGCTAAATGTAAGTATAGGGCAATTGTGACAACAAGGGTTAGGGTTAGGGTTAGGGTTACGTTTAGGGTAAGGGATGTGATTTTGGCTAGGTTTATGGCTAGGGCAAGGTTAGTATTAGGGTTAGGGCAGAGTTAGTGTTAGGGCTATGATTAAGGCTAAGTTTATGGATAGGATAATGTTTAGGGTTTGTGTTAGCATTAGGGATATTATTAGGGCTAGTTCTAATGTCAGTTCTAGGGTTATAGTTAGGGCTAGATTTAGTGTTAGGTTTATGGCTTGGTCCAGTATAAGGATTAGGTTTAGGGTAAGATTCAGGTTTATATCAAGGGTTATATTTAGGGTCAGGTTCAGGTTTAGGGTTTGGGTTATGTTAGGGTTTCATTTTAAGGTAATGGCAGGGTTAGTTTTAGGGTTTAGGTTTGGTTTAGTGTAATGGATAGGGTTACGCTTAGGCCTAGGCTTAGCTTAAGATTAGGGTTACTGATAGGGTAATGGATAGATTTAGACCTAAGTATAGAGCTGGGGTTATGCATAGGATTAAGGCTAGTTTGGGGTTAGCTCTTAGGTTTAAGTTTAGGGTTAAAGCTAGGTTTAGGACTTGGATTAAGGCTAGGTTTTGGGTTAGGTTAGGGCTAGTGTTAAGACTATGGCTAATCTATGAAGTAGGGTTAAGATTAGCACTAGTTATAGGGTTAGGGTTAGGGCTAGGTGTAGTGTTAGTTTGAAGTTTACGGTGATGATGATGTTTAGAGCCAGGGTTAGTGTTAGGGTCAGGGTTATTTTTCGTGTTAGGGTTAGGACTAGAACTAGAATATGGTTAGGGCTAGGTGAAGGGTTAGAGTTTGGTTTAGGTTAAGGGTTAGGGTTATGTCTATGACTCGGTTTGTTTTAGGGCTAGAGCTAGGATTAGAGCTAGTTTTAGGATTAGATTTAGCGTTAGTGCTAGTGTTAGGTTTAGGTTTAGGCATAGGGTTCAGGTTAGATTTAGAGTTAGGTTTAAATCTAGGATTATGACCAGGGCTATGAATAGGGATAGGGTTACACCAAGGATTAGGACTAGGATTAGGGTTCTAATAAGGGATAGATTTAGAACTAGGGTTAGGTTTAGGGTGAGAATTAGAGTTAGTCTTTGGGCTAGAGTTAGGGTTAGTATTAGAGATAGGGCTAAATAAGGGCTAATATTGGGGCTAGAGTTAGTGTTAGGTTTAGGCCTAGGGTGTGGGTTAGGGATAAAATTAATTCTATGTTCAGGGCTAGATAAGGGTTAGGGTTTGTGTTAGGGTTAGGGACAGGTTTAAGGCTAGGCTTAATATCAGGTCTATGGTTAAGGTTAGGAATAGTATTTGAATTAGGTTTATGGCTAGGTATAGTATAAGGGTTAGGTAGGGTAAGAGTCAGGTTTATAGCTAGGGGAATTATTAGGGTCACGCTCAGTTTTAGGTTTGGTTTAGGTTTGAGGTTAGGTTAGGGCTCGAATTAGCATTAGGGTTATGATTACCATAATGATTGGGTTAGGTTTAGGGTTCCGAGTAGCTTTAGGGTAATTGCTAGTTTTGGGGAAAGTGATAGGTTTAGGGTTAAGCCTAGGGGTAGCATTATGGTAAGGGTTATTTTTATGGTAATGGATAGAGTTAGAATTAAGGTTAGGGCTAGGGTTATGGTTAGGATTAGGTTTGTGTTAGTGTTAAGGTGACTGTCAGAACTAGGATTAGGTTTAGGATTTTGTTTAGTGTAAGTGTTTGGTTCTGAGGTATGATTACGGCTAGGCTGAGAGTTAAGTTCAGAGTTATGTCTAGGGATAGAGTATGGTAAATTTGGGGTTAGGGTTGGTGTTAGGTTTAGACCTAGTTTTAGTGTTAGGGTCAGAATAAGTGTCAGGGTTAGGGTTAGCGTTTGAGGTATTGTTAGAGCTAAAATGAAGGCTAGGGTTAGGACTATTAATAGGGTTACAATTTTGGTTAGTCTGAGGACTATGGATAAGTCTAGGGTTACTCTTAGGTTTAGGATTTCACTTCGGGTAAGGGATTGTTTTATTCTAGGATTAGGGTTAAGGTTAGGGTTAGAGTTAGAGTTAAAGCTAGGTTTAGGGCTGGGTTTAGGGCTAGATATGCATTAGGGTTAGGGCTAGGATTAGGGCAATGGCTAATGTAAGAACTAGGGTTTCCATTAGGGTTAGTTTTAGGGTTAGGTTTAGGTGTAGTTTGAGTGTTAGTGTTAGGTTTAAGGTTAAGGTGATATTTATAGCTACGGTTCTTGTTAGGATAGGAGTGAGGGTCAGGGTTAGTTTTAGGGTTAGCGTTAAGAGTCGAATTAGGGCTATTGTTAATGTCAGTGTTCGGTTTGAATTTAGGGCAGTGTATATAACTAGGGTGAGTGGATCAAGATTATTTTTAAAGTGAGGCTTAATTCTCGAATTAGGGCTAGGTTTAGATCTAGGTGAAGTGTTAGTGTTTGGTTTCAGTTAAGGTTTAGGGTAAGGGCTATTGTTCGGTTTTGGTTTACTGCTAGGATTAGGGTTAGGGCTAGTTTTATGATTATCCTTATGGTTAGGGCTAGTGTTAGTGTTAGGCTTAGGCTTAGGTTTAATGTTAGATTTAGAGTTAGGGTTAGGCTGGGACTAACTTGAGGGCAAGTATTGGGGCTAGTGTTAGGTTTATGGTAGCAGATAGGGATAGAACAAGGGATAGGGCTAGGGCTAAGGCAAGAGTTAGAGTTACTCTTAGGGCTAGCAATAGTATAGGGTTATAGGTAGAGCTAAATTAGGGCTAGGATTAGGGGTAGGTTCTGTGTTTAAGCCTAGGGTTAGGGTTAGGTTTAGGTTTAAATTTAGGGTAAGGGATGATGTTATCGGTAGATTTAGAGGTAGGGTGAGGCTTAGAATTAGGGTTAGGTATAGGGCTAGAGTTAGGGTTATGATTAAGGATAGTTTTAGGACTAGGATGAGGGCTAGGTGTGTTTTTAGAATTAGGGCTAGGATTAGGGCTAAGGCTAATTTTAGTTCCGGAATTATGGTTAAAGATAGTTTTAGGATGAGGTTTATGGCTACATCTAGGCTAAGGGTTAGGTGTTGGGTTACAGTCAAGTTTTGATCTAGGGGTATTATTAGGGTCAAGGTCTGGGTTAGGGTTTGGGATAGGTTAAGGTTTTCAAGTTTGGGCTTGAATGAATTTTAGGATTAGGATTAGGGTAATGGTAGGGTTATATTTAGGATTCATGTTAGGTTAAGGTTAATGAAATGGTTAGAATTCGAAATAGGGTTAGGTTTATGCCTAGGGCTAGATTTATGGTTAGGATTTGATCTAGGGTTAGGCTTAGGGTTATGGTTAGGGCTAGGGTTATTGTTAGGGTTATCTTTAAGGTTAAAGCTAAGGTAGGGCTTGGGTTAAGGCTAGGTTTGTGATAGGTTAGGGCAATGGCTAATGTAATAACTAGTGTAATGATTAAGACTAGTTTTATGGTGTAGTTTTAGGGTTATTTTTAGTGTTAAAGTTAAGTTTATAACCACGGTTACTGTTAGTGTCACTGACAGTGCTCGGGTAGGGTAATGTTTAGGGTTATAGGCAGAATTAGGACCAGGGTTAGGTCTAGAGGGAGGGTTAGAGTTTGGTTTAAGTTAAGGGTCATTGTAAAGGCTAAGTCTATTTTGTCTTTAGGACTAAAGATATAGTTATGTCTATATTTAGGAGTAGGTTTAGGTCTATGGCTAGTGTTAGGGTTAGTTTAGATATAAGGTTACCATTAGGGCTAGTGTTAGGTTTTGGTTTAGTTTTAGGTTTAGATTTAGACCTAATATTAGTGTTAGGGTCAGAACAATGGTCAGGGATAGGGTTAAGGTTTGGAATTTGGTTACATCTAGGATGAAGGCTAGGGTTAGGACTAGTTATAGAGTTAGACTTTAGTAAGGCTATGGATTAGTGCTAAGAATACGGTGAGCATTAGGGTGAGGTTTGGCTTAGGGTAAGAAATAGAGTTAAAGCTAGGGTTAGGAGTAGACTTTGGGTTAGGTATAGGGTTAAAGCTTGTATTAAGCCTTGGATTAGGGCTAGTTTTGTATAGGGTTTGGGCTATTGTTATGTTTACAGCTATTGTAAGAATTAGGGTTACTATAAGGGTTAGTTTTAGGGTTAGGTTTAGGGCTAGGTTTAGTGTTAGGTTTAGGTTTAAGGTTAGGGTGATGTTTAGAGCTAGGTTTAGTGTTTGGATATGAGTCACGGTCATGGTTATGTATAGGGTTAAGATTAGGTGTCAAATTAGGGCTAGGGTTAGGGCTGGTGTAGTGTTAGGGTTTGTTCTAGGGTCAGGGTTAGTGTTAGGGGTATGGCTCCATTTTGTTTTAGGGCTTGGGCTTGGGTTAGGGCTATTTTAGAATTAGCATTAGGGTTAGAACTTGTTTCAGGGTTAGGCTGAGGCATCGGTTTAGGGTTGGTTTTAGAATTAGGTTTCGATCTAGAGTTAGTCCTAGGGCTAAGAATAGTGCAAGGGTTATGACTAGGATTAGAGCTTGGGTTAGGGTTACAGTAAGTATAGGGTTAGAAGTAGGGATAGGTATTGTCTGAGAATTATAGTTAGACTTATTTCTAGGGTTTGGGTTACCGTTAGGAATAGGGCTAAATTAGGACTAGGATAAGGGCTAGATTTAGTGTTAGGGCTAGGGCTAGAGTTAGGGTTATGGTTATGGCTAGATTTAGGATCATGGATTGGGCTAGTGTTAGGGTTAGGGTAAGGGTTAGGGTTTAAGCTATGGTTAGTGCTAGTGGAAGTGTTAGGTTTAGTGTTAGGTCTGGGTTAGGGTTATGATTATGGTTATGGTTAGGGTTGGATTTAGGGCTAGGGTCTTCATTAAGGTTAGGGTTAGTTTTAGAGTAATGTATTGGATTAGATGTTACATTAGGTTTAGGGTTAAGTTTAGGTTATGGTTAAATATAGTTTTAGGGATAGGATTAGTTTTGAATTATGGTAAGGTTTAGGGTTAAGTTTATGGCAAGATTTAGGTTTAGGGTTAGGTTGAGGGTTGGGTTTATGATTAGGGTTAGGGATAGGCTTAGGTTTAGGGCTAGGGTTATCATTAGGGTTAGGGTTAGGGTAATTTTAGTGTTAGAACTAGTGTTAGTACTAGGTTTAAGGTTAGGATTAGGGCTAAGATTAGGTTTTTGTTTAGGAATAGGGCTTGGGTTATGTTTAGGGTAAGGGTTAGGCTTTGAGCTAGGTTATGTGTAAGGCAAGGGTTAGGGTTAGGGCTACATTTAGGATCATGGTTATGCTTAGGGTAGCTTAGGCCTCAGATTAGGGCTAGGTTTTGTGTTAGGTTTAGGCCCAGGGTTAAGGCTATGTGTAATGACAGATCTAGGGTTCTGATTAGAGCTAGTTTTAGGGTTAGAGTTATGGCTATGTCTAGTGTTAGGTTAAGGTTTTCAGTTAGATTCAGGTTTAGAGCTAGGTTTAATGTTAGTGTTAGGGTCAGTGTTCAGGTTCAAGTTAGTTTTAAGGTGTAAGCCAGAATTAGGACTAGAGTTAGGTCTAGGGATAGGGTTAGTGTTTGCTTTAGGTTAAGGATTATGTTAGGGCTAGGGCTCAGGTTTTTTTGTTTGTTTGTTTGTTTTTTGGTCTAGGTCTAGAGGTATGGCTATATTAAGGATTAGGCTTAAGTCTAGGGCTAGAGTTAGGTTTAGGTTTACGTATAAGTTTACTGGTAGGGCTAGTTTTAAATTTTGGTTTAGGGTGAGGTCAGATTTAGACCAAGGGTTTGTGTTAGGGTCATGATTTGAGTTAGGGTTAGAGTTAGAATGAGGGCTAGAGTTAGGACTATTAATAGGATTAGGGTTTAGATTAGGCTATGGATTAGGATTAGGACTAAGGTTAGCATTATGGATAGGGTTTGGCTTAGGGTAAGTGATAGTGTTAGAGCTAGGGATAGGGATATGTTTAGGGTTAGGGTTAGGGCTAAGGCTACGTTTAGGTTTAGTTTAGGTTTACTTCTCGTGTTAGGGCTCAGATTAGGGCTAGTTTTTCTGTTAGCTTTAGGGCTAGGGTTAGGGCTATGGCTAATATAAGAACTAAGGTTATGATTAGAGTTAGTATTTGGTCTAGATCTAGTATTAGCACTCTCTTTAGGATTAGTGTGATATTTAGAACTAACGTTAGTGTTAGAATATAAGTCATGGTCAGGGTTAATTTTAGGACAAGGATCTGAATTAGAGCTGGAATGTTATTACTAGGTTTAGGGTTAGGGTTTGGTTTAAGTTAACATTTAGGGTTAGGAAAATGTCTCGGTTTTGTTTAAGGGATAAGTCTAAGTTTACGGCTGGTTTTAGGATTAGCAATTGTGTTAGGTCTAGTTGTAGGTTTAGGATTAGGCTAAGGGTTAGTGTCAAATGTAGAGTTATGGTTAGATCTAGAGTAGGGTCTAGGGCTAGTGTTAGGGCTAAGGTTAGGGCTTGTGTTATGTTTATTGTAATGGATAGGGTTAGAACTAGAAATAGTGCTGGGTGAGAGTTAGAGTTAGTCTTAGGCCAAGGTTAGGGGTAGAGGTATGGTTAGGGCTAAATTAGGGCTAGGATTAGGGCTAGGGTTAGTGTTAGGGTTATGCCTATGGTTAGGGCTAGAGATATGGATAGTGTTGGGGTTAGGTTTAGTGATAGGGTTAGGGGCAATGATTGGGTTATACCTAAGTTCAGGTCTAGGGTGAGGGTTAAAATTAGAGATAGGACAAGAGTTAGGGTTTGGGTTAGGATTAAGGCTAGGTATCTGCCTAAGATGAGGACTAGTGTTTGTGTTAGGGTTAGGGCTAGGATTAGGACTGGTGCTAATGTCAGGTCTGAATTTATGGTTATGGTTAATTTTAGGGTTAGGTTATGGCTAGGTCTAGTGTAAGTGTTAAGTTTAGGTTAAGGGTCAGATTTAAAGCTAGGTGTAATATTAGGGTCAGGGTTTGAGTAGGGTTTGGCTTAGGTTAAGATTTAGGGTTAAGGCTTGAATTAGCTTTAGGGATAGGGTTAGGGCGTGGGTTAGGGTAATTGATAGGGTTAGGTTAAGGGTTCTGGTTAGGTTTAGAGTAAGGAATAGGGTTAGTGTTAGCAATAGTGTTAGCATTAGGCCTAGGATTAGCATTTGAGTTAGGCTTATCTTTAGGGTAATGGATAGGGTTAGAAGTAAGGTTACAGCTAGGGTTAAGGATAGAATTAGTGATAGGGTTAGGTTTAGGCCTAGGGTTAGAGTCACGACACCCCAATTGGAGTAGGGGCAGAGCAGAGCCACCACCCGTGCTCGAAAGGTGGGCAGGTCTGCGACCGAACAGCGGGACAGGCCCAGTGGCCTGCCGGTACGACAGACACGTCACCCCATTTGGAGTAGGGGCAGAGTAGAGCCGCCGCCCGCGCCTGCAGGGTAGGCAAACCTGCAACCGACCGGCGGATCAGGCCTGGTGGCCTGCCGGCGTGGTACACTCGTCACCCCAATTGGAATAGGGGCAGAACAGAGATGCTGCCAGCACCCAGAACAGGCCCAGTGACCTGCCGGCGTGGTAGCCACGACACCCCAATTGGAATAAGGAGAGAGCAGAGCTGCCGCCCCCGCCTGCAGGAAAGATACGCAAGCAGTATGAAAAGACGAGGAAAGAAAGGACCACAAGTAATGCAGGTCAACGCAAATTTAGAAGAGGTAACAGCTGCAGCAGATGGAATGTCAGATAAAAAATTCAGGATATACATGCTTCAGATGATCTGGAGTATCAAGGAAGACATTAGACAGCAAAATCAGACAATGAAAGATCATTTTGACAATGAATTATGCAAACAAATCCAGGAAGCAAAGGATCAACTATACAGGGAGATAGAGGTTATAAAAAACAAACAAACAGAAATCCTAGAAATGCAGGAAGCAATAAACCAACTTAAAAACTCAATGGAGAATACTACCAGCAGAGTAGAACACTTAGAAGATAGAACATCAGACAATGAAGACAAAGTATTTCAACTGGAAAAGAACATAGACAGCTCAGCAAGACTGTTAGGAAACCATGAGCAGAACATCCAAGAAATATGGGATAACATTAAGAGACCAAACTTAAGAGTCATTGGGATACAGGAAGGTACAGAGCTCCAAACCAAAGGAATGAGCAGTCCATTCAATGAAATAATACGAGAAAACTTCCCAGACTTGAAGAATGAGACAGAATCCCAAATCCTAGAAGCCTACAGGACGCCGAATGTGCAAAATCATAAGAGATCCACAGCTAGACACATTATAATGAAGATGCCCAACATACAGAATAAGGAGAGAATTTTAAAAGCTACAAGAGAAAGGAAGCAGATTACATTTAGGGGTAAGCCAATCAGGATAACAGCTGATCTTTCAACACAGACTCTGAAAGCTAGAAGATCCTGGAATAACATATTTCAAACACTGAAAGAAAATGGGTTCCAACCAAGAATTGTGTATCCAGCGAAATTAAGCTTCAGGATGGAAGATGAAATTAAAACCTTCCACAATAAACAAAAGTTTAAAGAATTCGCAGCTAGAAAACCATCTCTTCAAAATATCATTGCCAAAACATTACAGGAAGAGGAAATGGAAAATAACAATGAAAACCAACAGTGGGAGGTAGGACAGTAAAGGGGGGGAAAAATCAAAGAGGAAAACAAACCATGTTTAGTAACAGAAATAAACAAATATGGCTGGAAGAACAACCCATATCTCAATAATAACCCTAAATGTTAATGGCTTAAACTCACCAATTAAGAGACACGGGCTAGTAGAATGGATCACAAAACAAGACCCAACAATATGCTGCCTACAGGAGACGCATTTGATAGGAAAAAACATACATAGGTTGAAGGTGAAAGGTTGGGAAAAATCATATCACTCATATGGACTTCGGAAACAAGCAGGAGTGTCCATCCTCATATCAAATAAAATAGATTTCAAGCCCAAGTTAATCAAAAGGGATAAAGAGGGACACTACATACTGCTTAAGGGAACCATACACCAACAAGACATAACAATCATAAATATTTATGCCCCAAACAATGGTGCAGCTATGTTCGTCAAACAAACTCTTCTCAAGTTCAAGAGTCTAATAGACAACCATACCATAATCATGGGAGACTTCAACACACCTCTCTCGCCACTGGACAGATCTTCCAAACAAAAGTTGAATAAGGAAACTATAGAACTCAATAACACAATTAATAACCTAGACTTAATTGACATATATAGAGTATACCACCCAACATCAAGCAGTTACACTTTTTTCTCAGCAGCACATGGATCCTTCTCAAAAATAGATCATATATTATGTCACAGGGCAACTCTTAGAAAATATAAAGGAGTAGAGATACTACCATGCATCTTATCTGATCATAATGGAATGAAACTGAAAATCAACGATAAAAGAAGGAAGGAAAAAGCATACATCACTTGGAAAATGAACAATAGGTTACTGAATGATCAATGGGTTATAGAAGACATCAAGGAGGAAATTAAAAAATTCTTAGAGATAAATGAAAACACAGACACAACATATCGGAATCTATGGGACACATTGAAAGCAGTTCTAAGAGGAAAATTCATTGCTTGTGGTTCATTCCTTAAAAAACGAAAAAAAAAAAAACAACAAATAAATGATCTCATACTTCATCTCAAAATCCTTGAAAAAGAAGAGCAAAACAACAGCAAAAGAAGTAGAAGGCAAGAAATAATTAAAATCAGAGCTGAAATTAATGAAATTGAAACAATTGAAAAAATTGACAAAACTAAAAGTTGGTTCTTTGGAAAAATAAACAAAATCGACAGACCCTTAGCGATGCTAGCGAAGAGAGGCAGAGAGAGAACTCAAATTACTAGCATAAGGGATGAAAAAGGCAATATCACAACAGACACTTCAGAAATACAGAAGATAATCAAAAACTATTTTGAATCCTTATACTCCAATAAATTAGAAGATAGTGAAGGCATAAATTTCTTAAGTCATATGATCTGCCCAGATTGAGTCAGGAGGATATAGACAACCTAAACAGACCAATATCCATTGAGGAAATAGAAGAAACCAGAAAAAGACTACCAACTAAGAAAAGCCCAGGACCGGATGGGTATACAGCAGAATTTTACAAAACTTTAAAGAAGAAACTAATACCAATACTTTTCAAGCTACTTCAGGAAATAGAAAAAGAGGGAGAACTTCCAAAATTCATTCTATGAGGTCAACCTCACCCTGATACCTAAACCAGACAAAGACACTTCAAAGAAAAAACTACAGACCAATATCTCTAATGAACCTAGATGCAAAAATCCTCAATAAAATTCTGGCGAATCGGATACAAAAACATATCAAAAAAATTGTGCACCATGATCAAGTAGGATTCATCCCTGGGATGCAAGGCTGGTTCAATATACGGAAATCAATAAATGTTATTCACCACATCAATAGACTTAAAATAAGAACCATATGATCATCTCGAAGGATGCGGAAAAAGCATTTGACAAAGTACAGCATCCCTTTATGTTCAAAACTCTAGAAAAACTAGGGATAACAGGAACATACCTCAATATTGTAAAAGCAATCTATGCTAAGCCTCAGGCTAGCATCATTCTGAATGGAGAAAAACTGAAGGCATTCCCTCTAACATCTGGAACAAGACAGGGATGCCCTCTCTCTCCACTGCTGTTCAACATAGTTCTCGAAACACTGGCCAGAGCAATTAGACAGACGAGAGAAATTAAAGGCATAAAAATAGGAAAAGAAGAACTTAAATTATCACTATTTGCAGATGATATGATTCTATACCTAGCAGACCAAAAGGCTCTACAAAGAAACTATTAGAGCTAATAAATGAATTCAGCAAAGTGGCAGGATATAAAATCAACACGCATAAATCAAAGCATTCCTGTATATCAGTGACAAATCCTCTGAAATGGAATTGAGGACAACGACTCCATTCACAATATCTTCAAAAAAATAAAATACTTGGGAATCAACCTAACAAAAGAGGTAAAAGACTTATACAATGAAAACTACAGAACCCTAAAGAGAGAAATAGAAGAAGATCTTAGAAGATGGAAAAATATACCCTGTTCATGGATAGGCAGAACTATCATCATCAAAATGGCGATATTACCAAAAGTTCTCTATAGGTTTAATGCAATGCCAATCAAAATCCCAATGGCATTTCTTGTAGAAATAGAGAAAGCAATCATGAAATTCATACGGAAAAATAAAAGACCCAGAATAGCAAAAACAGTGCTAAGCAGGAAGTGTGAATCAGGTGGTATAGGGATACCAGACTTCAAACTATACTACAGAGCAATAGTAACAAAAACAGCATGGTACTGGTACCAAAACAGGCGGGTGGACCAATGGTACAGAATAGAGGACACAGAAAACCAATCCACAAAACTACAACTATCTTATGTTTGATAAAGGGGCTAAAAGCATGCAATGGAGGAAGGATAGCATCTTCAACAAATGGTGCTGGGAAAACTGGAAATCCATATGCAACAAAATGAAACTGAATCCCTTTCTCTCGCCATGCACAAAAGTGAATTCAAAATGGATCAAGGAGCTTGATATCAAATCAGAGACACGCCGTCTGATAGAAGAAAAAGTTGGCTATGATCTACATTCGGTGGGGTCGGCTCCAAATTCCTCAATAGGACACCCCATAGCACAAAAGTTAATAACTAGAATCAACAAATGGGACTTACTCAACTAAAAAGTTTTTTCTCAGCAAAAGAAACAATAAGAGAGGTAAATAGGGAGCCTACACCCCGGGAACAAATCTTTACTCCTCACACTTCAGATAGAGCCTAATATCCAGAGTATACAAAGAACTCAAAAAATTAGACAATAAGAGAACAAACAACCCAATCAACAAATGGGCCAAGGACCTGAACAGACACTTCTCAGAGGATGACATACAATCAATCAACAAGTACATGAAAAAATGCTCACCATCTCTAGCTGTCAGAGAAATGCAAATCAAAACCACCCTAAGATACCATCTCACTCCAGTAAGATTGGCAGCCATTATGAAGTCAAACAACAACAAGTGCTGGCGAGGATGTGGGAAAAGGGTACACTTGTACATTGCTGGTGGGACTGCAGATTGGTGCAGCCAATTTGGAAAGCAGTATGGAGATTTCTTGGAAAGCTGGGAATGGAGCCACATTTGACCCAGCTATTCCCCTTCTTGGTCTATTCCCTAAAGACCTAAAAAGAGCATACTATAGCTACACTGCTACATCGATGTTCATAGCAGCACAATTCACAATAGCAAGACTGTGGAACCAACCTAGATGCCCTTCAATAGACGAATGGATAAAAAAAAATGTGGCATTTATACACAATGGAGTATTACTCTGCATTAAAAAATGACAAAATCATAGAATTTGCAGGGAAATGGATGGCATTAGAGCAGATTATGCTAAGTTGAAGCTAGCCAATCCCTAAAAAACAAATGCCAAATGTCTTCTTTGATATAAGGAGAGTAACTAAGATCAGAGTAGGGACGAAGAGCAGGAGAAGAAGATTAACATTTAACAGGGATGAGAGGTGGGAGGGAAAGGGAGAGAGAAGGGAAATTGCATGGAAATGGAAGGAGACCCTCAGGGTTATACAGTGGAGGGGGTAGAGAGAGAGGAGGGGAGGGGAGGGGGAGAGGTGGGGAGGGGGGAGGGTGGAGGATGGGAAAGGCAGCGGAGCACAACAGACACTAGTATGGCAATATGTAAATCAATGGATGTGTAACTAATGTGATTCTGCATCTGTGTATGGGGTGAAGGTCTGAGTTCATAACCCAGTTGAATCAAAGTGTGGAATATGATATGTCAAGAAATTTGTAACGTTTTGAACAACCAACAATAAAAAATTTAAAAAAATAAAAAATTAAAAAAAAAATGACATTTTAAGTGTGAGCTGTGGAAGCTATCTAAGGATGTGTGTATGGGTACTGAACTGAAGCTAGGGTTTGCTACATAGTTGCATTTCTGAAGGATTCAACTTATTAAACATCTAAAAAAAAGTTAGATTTGGAGTTAGAATTAGGGTTAGGGCGAGGTTTAGGTTTAGGGTTAGGTCTAGGCTCATGGTTAGGGTTACAATGGAGTTAGTCTTTATGTTAGGTTTATGGCTAGGATAAGGGCAATGTTTTTTGTGAGGTTTATGGCTATCATTAGGGCTATGGGTAATGTAAGACCTAAGGATATGGTTATGGATAGTTTTAGGGTTACGGTTATGGATAAGTCCAGTGTCCTTGTTAGGTTTGGGGTTAGGATAAGATTTAGATCTGGGTTTGATTTGGAGTAACTGTCATTGTCAGGTTAGGGATAGGCTTAGGGTGAAGGCCAGATTTATGGCTAGCGTTTGGTCTAGGGATAGATTTAGTCTTTACGTTAGGTTAACGTTTATTGTTAGGGCTAGTGCTAGGTATTTATTTAGGGCTAAGTCTAGATTTATGACTCTATTTAAGGTTAGGTTTGGTCTAGTGCTAGTGTTACTGTTAGATTTATGTATAGGTCTACCAGTAGAGGTAGGGGTAGTGTTTGCTTTAGGGTTAGTGTCAGGTTTAGACCTAGGGTTAGTGTTATGTTCAGAATAAGGGACATGGTTAGAGTTAGGGTTAGAGCTAGAATGAGGGCTAGGATTAGGACTAGTAATAGAGATATGGTTTGGGGTAGGGTTAGTGAGATTTAGGCCTAGGTTTAGGGCTATGGTTATGGTTAGCATTAGGGTTAGTGTAAGGTATGATGTTACAGCTATGTTTGGTGCTAGGATAACTGATAAATTTAGGGTAAGGTCTAGGGTTAAAATTAGGGTTAGGATTAAGTCTAGGCTTAGAACTAGGATTAAAGATAGGGAAAGGGCTAATGTCAGGTCTAGGTTTTAGGTTAGGGTAGGGTTAGGGATAGGGCCATGGTTGAAAAACCAGCCTCTATCTCAGCACAAAGCATGTCCAAGGAAGGGACATGGCCTTTGTCCTTGGAAAAACCCACAAAGCACTCCTTGGCCCATTCCCACCCTGCTAAGTTGTTTATCTACAAATAACAGGAGAGATCTGCTGCACCAGGTGTCCCTGACTCAGTCAGGCCAGGTGGGGATCCATAGCAGCCCCCTAGTAGCCACCAATAAGCATGAGACAGGGAAATACTTGGGATGTCAGATAACCCTTCCAGGACATTATGTTGGTTAATAACAAGTTGGGAAAATCTTGTAGTTCACCACGTACACCCCTCTTGGCTTAAACCAATCAGTTCAAATGAATACCCCTTTTGTACTGACCAATCACCAGCCAGTGAATGTGATAATCAAGTTTTAGAGATGTTTAGGGTTAGGGTTAATGTTAGTGTTATGGTTAGGGTTAGGGTTACGGTTAGGTTTAGGATTAGTGTTAAGGTTAGGGTTAGGTTTAGTGTTAGGGTTAGTTTTATACTTAGGGTTAGAGTTAGGTAAGGGTTAGGTTTAGGGTAAGGTTCGGGTTAGGGTTGTGATTTGGTTTAGGGTTTGTGTTAGGGTTAGAAATAGGATTAGTGTTGTGTTAGGTTTAGGGTTAGGGTGTTCATTTGTGTTAGGGTTACTATTAGGTTTATGGTTAGGGTTCATGTTAGGGTTAGGCTAGGTAAAATTTTAGGGTTAGGTGTAAATTTTGCTTAGGGTTACAGTTAGTGTTACAGCTAGGGTTAGGTTTAGGGTTAGGATTAGTGTTTCGCTTAGGGTTACAGTTAGGTTTAGGGTTTTTTAAAGGTTATGGTTATAGTTAGTGTTAGGGTTAGGGTTAGGTTTAGGGTTAGTGTTAGAGTTAGTGTTAGTTTTAGGGTTAGGGTTAGGGTTACTGTTAGGGTTTGGGTTACTGTTAGACTTAAAGTTAGAGTTAGGTTTAGGGTTATTGTTTGTTGGGCCAGGCTTACAGTTAAGGTTAGGGTTAGGGTTGGAGATTGCTTAAGTGTTAATATTAGGGTTAGGCATATGGTTAGTGCTAGGGTTGTTTTAGGGTTGTGTTTAGGGTAGTTTATGGTTACGGTTAGGATTAGGATAGGTTTTAGGTGTGCTTAGGATTAGTGTTAGTTTTAGTGTTAGGATTAGGTTTAGTGATATGGATAGGTTAGATTAGGGTTACTGTTAGGGTTAACATTAGGTTTAGGGTTGGTTAGGGTTAGTGTTAGGGTTACGGTTAGGTTTAGTTTTAGTGCTAAGGTTAGGAATTAGTGTTAGTGATAGAGTTAGGGTTAGTGTTAGGGTTAGGTTCATATTAGGGTTAAGGTTCGTTGTAGAGTTACGATTAGAGTTAGCGTCAGTGTTAGGGTTATGTTTACGATTAAGGTTAGTGTTAGGTTTAGGGTTAGGGTTAGGGTTAGTGTTAGTGTTTTGGTTATCTTAGATATAGGGTTAATGTTACGTTTATGATCAGAGTTAGGGTTAGGGATAGTGTTACGGTTAGTGTTAGGGTTCATGTTAGGGTTAGGGTTAGTGTTAGGTTTAGTGTTAAGTTTAGGGTTAGTGTTAGGGTATGGGTTAGGTTTAGGGTTAGGTAAGGGTTAGGGGTTAGGGTTGTGGTTTGGGTTAGGGATTGTTTTAAGTTTAGTGTTAGGGTTTGTGTTCGGATTAGGGTTAGGGTGTGGGTTTTAGTTAGGGTTAGAGTTAGGGTTCAGGTCAGGGTTCTTGTTAGGGTTAGGGCTAGGTTTATTGTTAGGGTTACATGTAAATTTTTCGGTTAGCATTTGGTTAGTTTTACGGTAAGAGTTAGGGTTCGGTTAAGGATTAGTGTTTCATTTAGGATTAGAGTTTGGTTTAGGGTTTGTATTAGTGTTAGGGGTAGGGTTAGGGTTAGGGTGAGATTTAGGGTTAGGTTTAGGGATAGGCTTATGGTTAGGGTTAGTGTTAGAATTAAAGAAAGGGTTAGGATTAGGGTTAGTGTCAGAGTTAGGGTTAGGGATAGGGTTGCGGTTAGGTTTATCTTAAACTAAAGCATGAAAAAAATAATTTATCCAAGAGCACATTAGGAGAAAACAGGGAAATATGCACGTACTGAAATACCTCCCCCAATTATTTGGTCAGATTTCTTTGATACTTCAAAGGATTCATCTCTTAGCTTGCCCCACTGGGCTCCTTTATTTGGAAAATACTCTGATCAATGGTTTTCTAAACAGGTTTGGTTCTATTTTTTATTAGTTTAGTGCTAGATTTACAGCTAATATTTTGTTAGATTTAGTTTTGTTCAAATTTCTTTGATACTGGGCAAGATTCATCTTTGAACTATCCTTCTATTTTCTTTTGATTTGGACCTCTTACATCAAGGTTTTGCTCTCCTGAACAGTTTGTATTTTAAGATTTCATTTCATTTTGACCTATGCATGTAATTGGAAATGGAGCTGGAAATCCTACAAGGTTGGTGGTAACTACTTAAAACCTCACACACTCAATCAGTTTTCTATGGGCATTCTCTGGATTATTCCTTGTAAAAGTAGCCCTAAGCTGAAGCATGCAAAGCAACTTTATGTGAGAGCACTTTAGGAGAAATCGGGGAAATATGCATGTAGTGAACTACCTCCCCAATTATTTGGTCACACTTCTTTGATATTCTGAGATTCATCTCTTCACTTACCCAACTTGGCTCCCCAAGTGTTGGACTTCTGGGATTAAAGGGACTATAAACAGGTTAAAGATAGTGTTAGGGTTAGTGTTAGGATCAGGATTAGACCTATTGTTAAGATAAGAGTTACTTTTATTTTTTTCAAATATCTATAATACTGTGCAGGATTCATCTTTTTTTTTTTTTTTATTTTGACTATACTCCAAATGTTTGGGCCTCATACATAAAGGGTTTGCTTTCAGGAACAGTTTCAATTTTCATGTTTCTCTTCTTTATTTCCATGTAGGGGTGAATGAAGTAAAGCTGGAAATCAAACAGGGTTTGGGCTAGCTGCTTGAATAATCACACACTCCATCAATTTTCAGTGAGCATAATCTGGTGTTTGCCATGGAAGTAGTCATAAGATGAAGTAGAAAGTAACAGCTTTATCTCTGGGTGCATTAGGAGCAAGCAGAATACCCATGTAATGAAAGAGGTTCAAATATTTTTGGCTGGATTAATTTGATACTATAGATGATTCATCCTTGACCTAGCCTTAGTAGGCTCCCAAAGTTTGGGCCTTCAAGTTTCAGTGGTTCAATGACAGGAACAGTTTGAATTTTTAGGTTTCACTTAATTAGGGACTATAGGTGTGAATGCAATGGAGCTGGAAATAAAACATTGTTGCTGCTAGCTGCATGAAACTTCACACACTCAATCATCCCTGTGTGGGCAGTCTTTGGATTTTCTTTGTGAAATTATCTTAAGCTGAAGCATGAAAAACAATTGATCCATGTGCACTTTAAGAAAAAAAAACAACAGGAAAATATGAATGTACTAAAACACCTCCCCCAATTTTCATCAAATTTCTTTGATACTGCACAAGATTCATCTGTTAAGTTGTCCCTTTAGGCTCCCCAAGTTTGGGACTTCTATGATCATAGATACTCTAAACAGGTTAGAATTAGTTTAGGGTTGGGTCAGATACAGTGTTAGAGTGATTTTTGTTCAAATTCATTTGATATTTGGCATAATTTGATTTTTACATAACCTCACTATTTTCCCCAGGTCTGGGCCCTATCCCTTCAATGGTTTGCTCTCAGGAAGAGTTTGTATTTTAAGATTTCCTTCATTTTGACCTATACGGGTAAATGGAAATGGAACTTGAAATCAAACAGGGTTGGTGCTCACTGCTTAAAACTGCACACACTCAATCAGTTCTATGTGGGCACTCTGGTTTCTTCCGTGTGAAAGTTTACCAAAGCTGAAGCATGCAAAAACATCTTTATCCAAAAGTACTGTTGGAGATAACAGGGAAATATACATGTACTGATCTACCTCCCCAAATTATTTGGTCAGATTTTTTGATACTCCCTAATCCTAACAGAAACAGTAGCCCTAGTCTGAGTCTTAAACCTAGATGTAAACCTAACTTTAATCTTAGCCCTAACCTTACCTCTAACTATATTACTTACCCTAAGCCAAACCATACCCATAATGATAAACTTAGTCTTAATCGTAATCCATA
Organism: Marmota flaviventris; assembly: GCF_047511675.1. NCBI lineage: Eukaryota > Metazoa > Chordata > Mammalia > Rodentia > Sciuridae > Marmota > Marmota flaviventris. The sequence continues at coordinate 70,498 of NW_027288137.1, read as the reverse complement.
TCCTAATCCAAACCCTAACCCTATTACTAATCCTAACCCTTGCCCTCATTCTAGCTCTAAACCTAACTCAAATCATGACCCTAACACAAAACCCCAGTCTAAATCTGATCCTAACTTTAAACCAGACACTAAAACTAGCTCTACCAGTAAATTTATACCTAAACCTAAGCCTAACAGTAGCCCTAGACCTAAGCCTAATCCTCAAGATAGCCATAATTCTAGACCTAGACCTAAAAACTCCCTGAGCCCTAGCCCTAACGTAATCCTTAACCTAAAGTGAACACTAACCCTATCCCTAGACCTAAACCTAGCCCTAATTCTGGATTTCACCCTAAACCTAACTATAACCTGAACACTGACCTTATCACTAACACTAAACCTAGCTATAAACCTGAACCTAACCAAAAACCTAAAACTAACACTAGACATAACCATAACCCTAACCCTAAAATTAGCTCTAATCAGAACCCTAGATCTTACATTACACATAGCTTTAACCCTGGGCCTAAACCTAACACAAAACCTAGCACTATTCTGAGACCTAAACCTACCCTAAAAATAACCATAATCCTAAATGTAGCCCTAACCCAAACCCTCGCCTTAGACATAATCGTAGCTCAAAGTCTAACCCTTAGCCTGAACAAAATCGTAGGCCTATTCATAAACATAAACCTAACCCTAGCCCTAATCCTGAACTTAACCCTAGTACTAACCCTAGCTCTAAACCTAACATTACCCTAACCCTAATCCTAACCCTAATAATAACACTAGCCCTAAACCTAACCCTATCCATAACCCTAATCTTAAACCTAACGCTCGCCTTAACCCTAACCTAACCCTTGCTATAAACTTAACCCTAAACCATACCAAAAATAAAAACTAAACCTACCCCTGAACCTAAATTTAACCATAATCTAAACTTAATCCTAAAACTAATCTTACATCTAATCCAATACATTACTCTAAAACTAGACCTAACCCTAAAGAAAACCCTAGCCCTAACCCCAACCCGAACCATAGTCATAACCATAACCCTAATCTAGACCTAACACTTAACGTAACACTCCCCCTAGCCCTAACCGTAGCTTAAACCCTAACCTTACACTAACCCTAACCCTAGCCCTAGCCCTAATCATAACCCTAACTCTAGCCCTAAACCTAATATTAAACCTAGCTCTAATCCTAGCCCCAATATAGACCTATTCCTAACCCTAACTCTTACACTAGAATTAAGATTAACTATAATTCTCACGCAAGACCTATCCCTATTCTAAACCTACACCTTACCGTAACACTAACGCAAGCCCTAACCCTAGTCATAACACTTGCCCTAGCACAGAATTATAGATCAAAACCTATCTTTAAAACTAACTCTATCCTTTACCATAACCCTAACCCAAGCCCTAATCCTAGTCATAATCCTTAGCCCTAGCACTAACCTATCTCTAAAACTAACCCTAAACTGAATCCTCAGCCTAACACTAAAATTAGCTCTAACCCTAATGCTATTCCTAAAGGTAGCCCTAACCCTAGCCCTAGCCCTAAAACAAAACTGAGCCATACACCTAACACTAACCCTTACACTAGGCCAAACCCTAACCCTACACCAGCTCTAACCCTAGCCCTAATTTGAAACCTAAACCTAACCCTAAACCTAACCATGACCCTGAATCAAATCCAAACCTTAAACCTACCTCTAAACATCACCCTAACCTTAAACCTAACCCTAACAATAGGCCTAGCCCTAAACTTAACCATGAAACTAACCTTAATCGTAACCCTATTTCTTACAATAGCCATAACCATAACACTAGCCCTAAACCTAATACAAAATTAGTCCTAATCCAAGCCCTAACACGAGCTTTAACCATAAACCTAACTCTAACCCTAGTCCTAACCTTAGGTCTAATCCTATCGCTTACCCTAAGCCAAACCCTCACTCTAATGCTAACCATATTCTTAGCACTAATCTTTAGCCTAACCAAAACCTAACTCTATAACTAGTTCTAACCCTAGCCTTCATTCTATATATAACCATAAACTGAACCCTAACCCTATCCCTGACCATTATTCTGACTCTAACACTAATCTTAGCTGTAAATCTAAACCTAACCCTGAACTGAACGTTAACACAAGCCCTACTGGTAACCTAACACCTAAACCTAACCCTAACACTAGCCCTAGCCCTAACCTAATCCGAAATCTAGCCATAACTATAGCTCTAGACCTAAAGACAAACTAGACCTAGCCTTAACAATAACCCTTAACCTAACCCAAACTCTAACCCTACCTCTAGATCTCACCTGAGTCCTAATCCGCCGTTAACCCTAACCATTACCATACCTGAACACTGTCCTTTACACTAACACTAACCCTAGCTTGAAACTTCACCCTAACCCTAAAACTAACCCTGAAACTACATCTAGCCCTAACATTAACCATAAAACTAGTCTTAATCATTACACTAGTTCTTACATTAGCAATAGCTCTAACCTATCACAAAACCTTGCCCTAATCCAAGCCCTACCTTAGCATTAAACCTAAAGCTATTCTTAACAATAACCATAGACCTAACTAGAAACCTAAGCCTAAACCTAGACCTAATCCTAACCATAACCCTAGCCCTAACCCTAACTTTAACCCTATTCATTACCCTAAGATAACTATAATCCTTATGCTAACCCTAGGGGGAAACCTAATCCTAGCACTAGCCTTAATACTATCTATAACCTAAACATAACCTGAACCCTAAATCTAACTGTGTCCTTACCGATTCCCTAAATATAAGACTAATTTGACCCCTAAACCTAAACCTTAACCTACGCCCAACTCTAAACTTAACCCTGACTCTAATAATACCGATAGTTCTAAACCTGACCCTAAAAAGAAACCTAAATTTTACAATAAACCTAGCCATAAACCTGACCCTAAAACTGTCTCTAACAGTACCCTAGACATGACATTAGCTCTAGCTCTAATCTAGCCCTAAACCTAATACAAACCTTACGGCACATCCTAGCAAGGAACCTCACCTTAATCATAACCGTAACCCTAACCTTAACCCTAACCTTAACCCTAATTTTCATCCTAGTCCTAGCACTAGCTATATTGCCATCCTTTACCCTAAACCTAACCTAACGCTAAACCTAACACTAAACCTAGCCGTAACCCTAGGCCTAACACTAACCCTAGCCCTAAATCAAGCCCTAATTAGCCCTATCCCTAACCCTAACCCTAGTCCTAAGACTAACTCTAACTCTCACACTAACCCTATACCTAGTTGTAACCTTATCCCTTACCATCACCATATACCTAGCCCTAAACATAGCCCTACCCTAGACCTATACTTAGCACTATCACAAAACCTAGATCTAAACCTAACTCTAAACTTAAGACTAACCCTAAGTCTAAACCTATCGATAACTCTACTCTTATTCCTAATCCTTAACCTAAGCCTAAATCTCACACTTATAATAGCCCTAACCCTAAGACTAATCATAAAACTAGCACTAACCCTAACCCTAGACATAAAACAAAACCAAGTCATAGCCCTAACCTTAACCCTTAACCAAAAACAAATCATAACCCTACACCTAGCCCTAATCCTATCACTAATTATAGTCTAACCCTAACCCCAAAAATAACCCTGACCCTGACACTGACCCGAACACTAACCCTGGCTCTAAACATCATCATCACCATAAACCTAACCTTAACACTAGACCTAGATCTAACTCTAAACCTATAACTAGCTGTAGTCATAAACCTAATTCATACATTAGTGGTAGCCTTAACCCTAACCATAACCTAACCCAAAACTAGCCTTAATCTTAGTCCTAAATCTAATTTTAACCCTAAACTTAAACCTAACCCTAACCCAAACATTAGCCCTAATCTTATACATAACCCTAGCCCTAACCTTAGGGCTAACCCTATACATTACCCTAACAATAACCCTAACCCTTCTGATAACACTAGGCCTAAACCTAACCATATACATTACACTAACCCTAAATCTAACACTAATTTGAGCCCTGCACCTAATCACTAACTTAACCCAAACACTAATCCTGACCCTGATTCTAAAAATAACCCTAGATCTAAATCTGACCCTAACCAAAACCTAACCCTTACACTGGACCAAGCCATAAACCTAACACTAAATCTATCCCTAACTATAACCCAAGACCTAACATTAGCCGTAGCCCTAATAGACTATCCTTAACCCTAAAACAAATCCTAGTCTTCATCTTAGCCCTAAACATAGCCTTAATCATAACTCTAACCCTATTTTTAACCCTAATACTAACCCTTGCCCTTGCCCTAAATCTAGCTATAACCACATCCCTTAGCCTAAATTAAACCCTAACTCTAACCCTAACCCTAGTGGCAACCCTTGCCTTATCCTTAGGCCTAGCAATAACCCTAGATCAAAATCTAACTCTAAATCTAACCCTAACTCGATGCATAAGCCTAACCTTAAAACTAGCCTTAACCCTAGCCCTAACATAACCCTAGCCATAATTTAACCCTATTCATAAACCAAACCCTAACCTTAGCCCTAAGACTAACTCTCTGATACTAGCACTATCACTCATTCTAACCCTATCCCTTACCATAAACCTAACCCTAGCCCTAACCCTAGTGCTAATCCTTTCTCAATACTTATCCCTAGCACTAATATTATGCAAAAAGTAACTCTAAAACAATCCTTAACCCAAAGCCTAAGTCTAAACCTAACACTAGACCAAACCATAACACTAACCCTAAAATGAGCCCTAACGCTAGCCCTAGCCCTAAAACAAAACTGAGCAATAGTTCTAACCCTAAACAGTAACCTAAACCAAACCCTAACCTTACACCTAGATGTAAACCTAGACTTATTTGAGTTGGTAGCCAAACCCTAAAACTAACCCTGAACCTGAAACTGATCCTAACACTTCTACCTCTAAACATCACCATATCTCTAAACCTAACCCTAACACTAAACCTAGCACTCAAACCCTAAAACTAGCCCTAAACTTAAACCTAGTACTTACATTAGCTCTAACCCTAACCCTAGCTCCAACATAACCCCAAACCTAGCCATAATCAGAGAACTAATCCTACCTTTAAACCTAAACTAACCCTAACACTAGTCCTAATTGTAACCATAACTTTAGCCTTAAACTGATCTCTAACTCTATCCATTAACATAACGATAACCCAAACCTTAATGATAACCCTAAGCACAAATCTAACCCTATCCTGATTTGTTATTGTTCCATTAGCCTAAACCTAAACAGAATCCTATACCTAACCCTATCATTACAATAACGCTAATCCTAAAACTAATTCAAGCCCAAAATTGAAACCTTAACCTACCTCAAACCTTAACTCAGACCTTGACCCTAATAATACCCCTAGCTCTAAACTTGACCATAACCCAAAACCTTAACCTTAGCCTAGACTTAGCCATAAACCTAAACCTAAAATTATCTTTAACCATAATTCTGGACCTGAAATTAGCCATAGCACTAATCCTAGACCTAACCCTATAAACACACCTAGCCCTCATTCTTGTCCTAAAACTAGCCTTAATCATAACCCTATCTCTAGCCCTGTACCTAGCCGTAATTCTAACCCTCACCCTACCTCTAAATCTACCTATAATGTCATCTCTTCCCCTAAATTTAAACCTAACCCTAACCCTAATCATAGGCTTAAGCTAAACACAAAACCTAGCCCTAATCCTAGCCCTAATTTAGCTCTATCTCTAACCCTATCCTAACCCTAGCCCTAAGACCAATTGTAATTCTTGCCCTACCCTAGCACTAGTTTTATCCCTATCTGCTACCATAAAACTAACACTAGCCCTAACAGTTTCCCGAAAGTTAGTCCCATCGCTAATCATAACTCTAAATCTAACCTTAAAACTAAGCCTAAGCCTATAACACTAGTCCTAACACTAATGATAATAGTAAAACTAGCCCTAACCCAATCCTAGCAGTAAACCCAAACGGATAAATACTCTTAACCCTAAACCTTAACTTAAACCAAAAACTAACACTACACTTAGACATAAACCTAGCCCTAACTCTAAACTTAAACCTAAGCCAAACCCAAAACTAGCCCTAATCCTATACATAACCTTAGCCCTTACCTTAGGTCTAAACTTATCCATTACACTAACAATAACCCTAACTCTTAAGCTAACCCTAGGTCTAACCCTAACCCTATCCATTACACTAAACCAAATATAAATCCTAAAACTAATGCTGTCATTACACTAAACCAAAACCCTAACTTAACCCAAAACCTAAACCTGACCCTGACCCTAAATATAACCCTAGATATAAACCTGAATCTTAACCTAAACCTAATCCTTACACTGGATGAAGCCATAAACCTAACACTAAATCTAGCCCTAATTATAACCCTAGACCTGACAGTAGCCCTGGCCATAATATTATATCTAACAATAACACAAACCCTAAACCTCATCCTAGCCATAAACCTAGCCTTAATCATAACCCTAACCCTAATTCTAGCCCTAACCCTAATACTAACCCTTGCCATAGCCCTAAACCTAGCCAAAAGCACATCCCTTAACCTAATTTTAAGCCTAACTTTAAACCTCACCCTTTTCATCACAACTGCCCTATCCTTAGCCCTAGCTTTAACTCTAGATCGAAACCTAACTTTAAATCTAACCCTAACTCCATGCATAAGCCAAAAATTGTCCAAACCCTGATGCTAATTCGAAAACTAGCTCTAACCCTATCCCTAACCTTAACCCTAGCCATAATTTAGCCATATCCCTAAACCTAACTCTAACCCTAGCCCTAAGAATATATCTAAGTCTCACACTGGCCCTATCACTCATTCTAATCCTATCCCTTCCCATAAACCTAACCCTATCCCAAATTCAAGTCCTAACCCTTTCCCTATCCTTAGCCCTAGCACTAAACTTAGATAAAAACCTAACTCTAAATTTAACCCTAAACCAAAGCCTAAGCCTAAATCTAAGACTAGCCCTAACGCTAACACTAATCCTAAAAATTTCATTAACCCTAATCCTAGCCCTAAAACCAAACCAAGCCAAAGCTCTAACCATAACCCTTAACCAAAACCAAACCCTAACCCTACACCTAGCCCTAAACCCAGCCCTAATTCGAGTTGTAAGCCACACCCTAAAAGTAGCCCTGACCCTTACTCTGACCATAACACTAACCCGAGGTCTAAACATCACCCTAAACATAAACCTAAACCTAACAGTAAACCAATAAACCTAGCCCTAAAACACTAAAATTAGCCATAAGCATAACCCTAGTACTTACCTTAGCCCTAAACCTAACCCTAGCACTAACTTAACCCAAAAACCTAGCCCTAATCATAACCATAACCTGAGCCCTAAACTGATTTCTAACTCTATCCATCACCATAACCATAACCCTAACCCTAATGCTAATTCAAGCCCTAAGTTTAAACCTGAACATATCCCCAACCCTAACCCAGGACTTGACCCTAATAATACCCCTAGCTCTAAAACTGATGCTAACCCTAAACTTAAACCTTACACTAGACGTACCCATAATCCTTATCCTAAAACTATCTTTAACCATAATTCTGGACCTGAAATTAGCCCTCACACTAATCCTAGCCCTAACCCTAAAAAAATATCCCTAGCACTCATCCTAGTCCTAAACCTAGGCTTAATCAAAAGCCTTACCATAACCACAGCCTAACCATAATTATAACCATCACCCTATTTCTAAAACTAGCTGTAAAGCCATCCATTACCAAAAACATTGCCTGAACGCTAAACCTAAACTCTAAATGCTAACACTAAACTCTAACCCTAACCCTAATCCTAAACCTAGTCCTAAGACTATCTCTCCCCCTAGCTCTATCCCTAGTTCTAACCATATCCCTTACAATAACCCTAAACCCAGCCATAACCCTTGCCCTATCCTTAGCTCTAGCCTTCACCCTAGGTCTAACCCTAATTCCAAATTTAACCCTAACAATAAGCCTAAGACTAACACTAACACTAGCCCTAACCCAAACCATAGGACTAAATTAAAAAAAAAAAAAAAAACCTAACTCTAAACCTTTACTTAAACCAAACTATAACACTACTACTAGACCTAACCCCAGCCCTAGCTTGAATCCTAACACAAACCCTAAAACCAACCCTGATACTGACTCATATACTAACACTCACCCTAGCTCTAAACACCACCCTCACCTTAAACTGAACCCTAACATTAACCCAAGCCCTAATTTGAGTTCTAACTCTAACCCTAAAACTAAGCCTGACCCTGATTCCTATTCTAACATGAACCCTAGCTAAAAATATCACCCTAACCTTAAACATAACCCTATCACTAAAACTAACCCATAACCTAACAATAAAACTAACCCTAATGGTAACCCTAGTTCTTACATTAGCCATTGCCCCACGCCTAGCCCTAACCCTAACACAAAACCTATGCCTAATCCGAGTCCTAAACCCAGGTTTAACCTAACACTAACCATAAACTAGCTCTAAACCAATCCCTTACTTAAGCAAAACATTAAACCTAAGGGTAACCCTAGACCTATCCCTTATCCTTAAGCTAACCAAAACACTAACCTTATTAATAGCCCTTAACCTTGCACTCATTCTGGATCTAACCCTATCCAAAACACTAACACTAACCCTGACCCTTCTACTGACCTTACCATTAATCTTAGGTCTAATCCTAACCATAACCCTAAACCAAAACCTACTGTAATCCTATCCCTAAACCTAATCCTGAACCTAACACTGAGCCTAGCCCTAACTATAGCTCAGAACCTAACCCTTACACTAAACATAACCTTAACCTAACCCTAGTTCTGAGCCTCACCCTAACCCTAAATCAAGACCTAATTCTAACCATAACACTTGCCCTAAACTTAAGTCTAGCTGTATCATTAACCTAAACATAATCCTTACCCTAATGTTAACCCTAAGCCTAACCCTAAACATATCACTATCCCCAAACTTATCAATTATCCTATACCTACCCTGAACCCTAGACCTAATACAATCATTACCCTAACCCTAACTCTAATGATAATTCGAGCCCTAACCCTAAACTCAAACCTAAAGCTAACCAAAACACTAACACTGACCCTAATAATTCCCCTAGCTCTAAACCTCACTCTTACCCTATACCTAACCCTTATACTAGACTTAGCCATAAAACTAACCCCAAAAATATCCCTAAGCATAAACCTAGGCTTGATATTAGCCCTAGTCTTGATAGTAGCCCCAACCCTAACACAAAACCTAGCCCTTATCCTAGCCTTAAACATAGCCTTAATTATAATCCTAACCATAACCCTAGGCCTAACTCTAACACTACACCTAGCCCTAATCTTAGATCTAATTTAGCCCTATCCCTAACCTTAACCCTAACCCTAGCCAAAAGACTAACTCTAAATATCACCTTAGTCCTAACACTAGTTCTAACCCTATACTTTATTGGAACTGTAATCCTAGCCCAAACCATAGGTCTAATACTCACCCTATTCATAGTCCTAGCAGAAACCCTAGATCTAACCCTAACTCTAAATCTAACCATAAACCTTAGCCTAACGAAACCTAACACTAGCCCTAACCCTAAGGCTAATCCTAAAACTAGCTCTAACCCTAGCCCTAAAACAAAACCAAGCCATAGACCTAACCCTAACCCTTAATAAAAACTAAGCCCTCACCCTACACTAGCCATAACTCTATCCATAATTCGAGTTCTAAGACAAACCCTAAAACTAACCCTGAACCTGACTCTGACCTTAACACTAACCCTAGCTCTAAACATCACCCTTACCCTATGCCTAAACATAACAATAGACCTAGCCCTAACCCTAACTCTAAAATTAGCCCTAATCACAACCCAGGTATTTACATTAGCGGCTACACTAAACCTAGCCTTAATTTAACCCCAAACCTAGCCTTATTCTGAGCACTATCCCTAGATTTACCCCTAAACATATCCCTATCACTAATCGTAACTATAACCCTAGCTGTAACCCTAGATTTAACCCTAACCCTAACCCTAAGCCTAACCCTATCAATAATCGTAAAAATAACCTTAGTTGTACCCCTATCTCTAACACTATCCATTATCCTAACCATAACCCTGTCCCTAATGCTAAACCTGGGCCTAAACCTAACTGTATCACTAACCCTAACCCTATCCATTACACTAAACCTAACCTGAAACCTAACCCTAACACTATCTTTACTCTAATCCTAACTCTAATGCTAAGTTGCGCCCTAACATTAAACCTTAACCTATCCAAAACACTAATCATGACCCTGACCCTAAGAGTACCCTTGGCTCTAAACCTGAACCTAACCCTGAACCTAACCCTAAACCTAATCCTTACACTAGACGTAGCCATAAACCTAAACCTAAAACTATTTTTAACCATAACACTAGACCTGAAATTACTTCTAGCCATAATCCTAGCACTAAACCTAGGCTTAATCCTAGCCTGAACAATAACCCGAGCCCTAACCCTAGTTCTATTCTTCATCCTAGCCCTAAACCTACATATAATCTCATCCTATACCCCAAAACTAACCATAAGCCTAAACCTAACCCTAACCCTCACCCTAAACCTAGGCCTAACACAAAGCCTAGTGCTAATCCTAGCCTGTATTTAATCCTAACCTAACCCTAAACCTAGCCAAAAGACTAACTCGAACTCTTGCCCTAGCCCTAGCCCTAGTTCTGTCCTTAGCCTTAATCCTTATCCTAGATCTAAGCCTAAGTCTAAATCTAAACCTAACTCTAAATAACTCTAAAATAAGCCTAAACCAAACAGGAACACTACCCCTAACCATAATGCTAATCCTAAAATATGCCCTACCCTAGCCCTAGCCATAAACCAAAACCAAGCCATAGCCCATATCTTAACCCTTAACCTAAATCAAACCCTAACCCTACAACTAACCCTAAAATTAACTCTAAAACTAACACTGACCCTGACACTGACCCTAACACTAATTCTAGCTCTAAACACCACCGTAACCTAAAATTAACATTAACACTATATCTAGTCTTAACCGAACCCTGAAACTAGCCTTATTCATAACCCTAGTTCATACATTAGTCATTGTCCTAACCGCAGCCCTAACCCTAACACAAATTCTACACCTAATTCTAGCCCTAACCTTAGCTTTAACCATAATACTAGGCCTAACCCTAATCTTAACCCTAGCCCTAACCTTATTCCTTACACTAAGCCAAACCCTAACCCAAATGCTAACCCTAATCTTAATTCTAAGCCTTAGCCTAACTTAAACTCTAATCATAATACTAGCCTTAACCCTAGCCCTCGTTCTATCTCTAAACCTTTCCTTGATCCTCATATGACCCTAACAGTAACTCTAGGTCTAAACCTGACCCTAACCCTAAACCAAACCTTAACACTAGCCCTACTGGTAACCCTATACCTATACATAAGCCTAACACTAGACGTGGACCCAAAGTTAATCCTAAATATAGTTATAAATCTAGACCTGGACCTAAACAAAAACCTAGCACTAGCACTAACAATAACCCTTAAATTAAACCGAACACTTACCCTACACCTACACCTAAACCTAGTCCTAATTCTGGCTCTAATGCTAACCCTAACCCTATCCCAAAAACTGACCCTAATTCTAACACTGAACCTAGCTTTAAACATGACACTAACTCACAACCTAGACATAACACTAGACCTAGACATAACCCTAACCCTAAAATTAGCCCTAAACATAACCCTGGCTCTTACATTAACTATACTCCTATTCCTAGCCCTAAACATAACATAAAACCTAGGTCTATACCTAGGCCTAAACGTAGCTCTGAGCATAACTCTAACCCTAACCCTAGCCCTAAACCTAGCCCTAACCTATGCCTCGCCTTAGATCTAACCCTAACCTTTACACTAAACATAATCCTAGATCTATCCTAAACCCTAAACCTAACCCTAGCTGTAATCCTAACATTAAACCTAGTCTGAAATTTAGCTCTAAACATATCCATTACCCTAACCCTAACCCTAATTAAAACCCCATCCCTGACACTAAACCTAACTCTAACCATAAATGTAAACCTAGACCTAAACCTCAACCTAACCCTCGCCTTGCCCTAATTCTAGTTCAAACACTAACCCTTACCCTAACTTAACTATAACCCTAACCCTAAACTTAACACTTACCCTAACCCTAAAACTTACCCTAAATCACACCGTTATTCTATTCCTAAACATAGCCCTAATCCTAGAGTTGATCCAAACCATAACCTAGCCCTAACCCTAGCTCTACACCTCTCCATTACACTAAACATAACCCTAACACTAATGGTAACCCTAACCCGATTGCTAAACCTAACTCATCCATTACCCTAAACCTCTACTGAAACCTAAACTACACCTTATCCATTACCCTAATCCTAAACCTAACCCTAATGCTAATTCGAGCCTTAACTCTAAACCTTTAGCTAATCCAAATGCTAATTCTGACACTGTTCCTGACCCTAATAATAATCCTAGCCCTAAAGATGAACTTTATCCTAAACCTAACTCTTACAATAGACCTAATCATAACCTAACCCTTAAACTATTTTTAACATTAACCCTAGACCTGTTATTAGCCCTAGACCTGGTCCTAGCCATAACCCTAACAGAAAACCTAGACCTTAACCTAGCCCTAAACGTAGACTTAATGCTAAACTGAAACATAACCCTAGGCCTAATCCTAATTCTAAAGCTCACCCTGTACCTAAAGCTAGCTATAACCCCACCCATTTCCCTAAACTTTACCTTAACACCAATGCTAAACCTAACTCTAGCCCAACCCCTTAATCTAACCCTAACACTAACCCTAGCCTTAATACTAGCCCTAATGTAGCCTAACCCCAACACTAACCCCACCCTAATCCTAAGCCCTAATTTAGCTCTAAACCTAACCCTAACTCTAGCCCTAACTCTAACACTAACCCTAGTCCTAATCCTAGCCCAATTTAGCCCTAACCCTAGCTCTAATCCTAGCCCTAATTTAGCCCTAAACCTAAACCTAACCCTAAGACTACTACCATGACTAACTCTAATTCTCACCCTACCGAATTCCTAGTTCTAACCATCTTCATTACCATAACCTAACCCTCACCCTAACCCGAGCTCTAGCCCTACCCTAACCCTAGATCTAACACTAACTCTAAATGTATCCCTCAACCAAAGCCTATACCTCAACCTAACACTAGCCCTAACCCTGATGCTAATCCCTAACCTAGCCATAACCATAGCCCTAGCCCTAAAACAAAACCAAGGTATATCCCTAACCCTTAACTTAAACCAAACCTTAAACGTACAACTACTACTAACTTTAGCCATAATTTGAGTTTTAACCCTAACCCGAAAACTAACCCTGAATCTGAAACTAACCCTAAAAATAACCCTTGCTCTAAACATCACCCTAACCCTAAACCTAACCGTAACACTAGACCAAGCCCTAACCCTAACCCTAAAACTAGCACTAATTGCAACACTAGTTCATACATCACCATAGTCCTAATCCTAGCCCGAACCAAACCCAAAATCAAGCCCTAATCCGAGCCTTAACCCTACCTTTAAACCTAACACTAAACCTAAGCCTAACCCAGAACATAGTCCAAAATTTTACCCTAACCCTAGCCAGAATTCTAACCATAACAATAGCCCTATCACTAACTCTAGCCCTATCCATTACCCTAATCATAATCATAACTCTAATGGTAACCCTAGGCCTAACCCTAAATTTATCCCTAACCCTAACCTATTTCCCTACCTAACCCGAAACCAAACTCTAACATTAGTGCTACAGGTAATCATATACTTAAACCTAAACCTAACACTAGCCCTAGACTTAAACCTAATCCTAAATCTAGCCATATCTCTAGCCCTAGACCTTAACAACAACCTAGCCCTAGCCCTAACAATAACCCTTAACCTAACTCAAAAACAAACCATACCCCTAGACCTAATCCTAGTCCTAATTCTGGCACTAAACCCAACACTAACTCTAACCTGAACACTGGCCCTGACCCTAACATAATCCTAACTCCAAAGCACACTCTAAAACAAACCTAATCCTAACACTAGACCTAGACAAAACCCTAACCCTAAAACTAGCCCTAATCATAACCCTAGCTCTTATATTACCCATGGCCCTAACACTAGGCCTAAACTAACACAAAACCTAACCCTAATTTTATGCTTGAACATAGCCCTAAGTGTAAACCTAAACCTAACCCTAGCCCTAACCCTAACGCTAAGCCTCGCTTTAGACCTAAACCTAGGTCAAAACCTAACCTTTACCCTTAACATAACCCTAGCCGTATCCCAAAGCCAAAGCTAACACTAGCTCTAATCCTAACATTAACCATAGCCCTAACCATAGTTCTAATCATATCAACTACCCTAACCCTAACCCTAATCATAACCATAAGCCTAGCCCTAAACCCAGCTCTAATTCTATCCACTACGCTAACCACAACACTAACTGTAATGCTAATCCTAGGCTTAACCCTAACCCTTTCACAATCCCTAAACCTATCCATTGCCCTAAAACTAACCTGAACCCTAATCCTAAGCCTATTCATTACCCTAACCCTAACTCTAACCCTAATGCTAATTCGAGCCCTAAACCTAAACATTAACCTAAACCAAACCTTAAGCCAAATACTGAACCTAATAATACACATAGCTTTAAACTTCACCCTTAACCTAAATCTAACACTTACCCTAGACCTAACCATAAACATAAACTGAAACCTCTCTCTAATGTAACCCAAAACATGAAAATAGCCCTAGCTCTAATCCTAGCCCTAATCCAAACACAAACACTAGCTCTTATCCTAGAATAAAATTTAGCCTTAATCATAACCCTAACCCTAATTGTAACCCTTTCCCTAGACCTAAACCTAGTTATAACCCCATTGCTTACCCTAAACCTAACCCAGACCTTAACATTAACATTAAACCTATCCCTAACCTTAACAGTAGGACTAACCCTAACACTAAACCTAGCCCTAACCCTAAACCTAACCCTAATCATAGCTTTAAGACTAACTATAACTCTCGCCCTAGCCCTAGCCCTAATTCTAACTCTATCACTTACCATAATCTTATGCCTCGCCAGAGCCTACATTAACCCTAGCCCAAACCTTACATTTTGCCCTATCCATAGATCTAAACCTAACTCTAAATCTAACACTAATTATAAAACTAAACCTAACCCTAACACTAGCTCTAACCCCAACGATAATACTAATACTAGCTCTAAGCATAGGTTTAGACCTAAAACAAAACTAAGCCATAACAATAACATTAACTTTTCCCTAAACCAAATCCTTACCTTATATCTAGCCCTAAGCCTAGCCCTAATTTGAGTCCTAAACTTGACCCTAAATCTACCCCAAAACCTGTCTCTGACATTAACACTAACCCTACCTCTAAACATCACCCTAAACCTAAACCTTAACCTAACACTAGACCTGGTCCTAACCCTAATTCTAAAACTAGTTCTAATTATAAACCTAGATCCTACATTAGCCATAACCTTAAACCTTATGCTAACCCAAACCTAGCCCAAATCTGATACCTAACCCTAGCTTTCACCCTAACCCTATCCCTAACACTATCCCTAACCCTAACCCGAACCCTAGTTCTAACCCTAGCTCTAACCTTATACTTCACCCTAGCCAAACCCCAACCCTAATGCTAACACTAGTCCTAAAACTAGTCCTTAGTCTAACCCAAAGGCTAACCCTATTACTAGTCCTAACCCTAGCCCTCATTCTTGTTATAACTATAACCCAAATTCTAACCCAATCCCTGACCCTTTTTCTGACCCTGAACCTAAACCAAACCCTAACACTAGCCCTATGCTTTTCCCTATATATAAACCAAACCCTAAAACTAGCCCTAGATTAAACTTAATCCTAAATATAGACATATCTTTAGCTAAGACCTAAGCAAAAACCTAGGCCTAGCTCTAATGATAACCCTTAACCTAAGCCAAACACTAACCTTACCTCTAGACCTAACCAATCCTAATTCTGGCTCTAGCCCTAACCCTAACCCTAATCCAAACACAGACCCTGACACTAAAAATTAACCTAGCTATAAAACTGACCCTAACCGAAACCTAAACCTAACAGTAGAACTAGCCATAACCGTAAACATAATCCTTACATTACCATAGCACTTAAACAAGCTCTAAACCTAACACAAAACCTCGCCCTAATCCTAGGACTAAATCTAGCTCAAAGTAAAACCCTAACCCTAACCTAACCTTATCCCTTATCCTAAGCCTAACCCTCACGCTAACCCTAACGCACGCCTTAGACCTAACCCTAGATAAAACCCCAAACCGAACCCTAAACTTTACCCTAGCCCTAGCCTTAAACCAAATGCTAATCCTAGCCCTAATCATAATGTTAACACTAACCCTAATACTATCTCTAAATTTATCCAATGCCCTAAACAGAACCTTAACCCTAATGATATCCCTAGCTCTAATCCTAATTGTAAACCTAATCCTAGACCTAACCCTAAACCTAACCCTCATCATAGTCTTAACCCTGGATAAAATGCCAACGCTGACTCTAACACTAACCCTAGCCCAATCCCTAACACTAACCCTAAACCTAAAACTACCCCAACCCTAACCAGAAATCTAACCCTATCCATTACCCTAACTCTAATGATAATCTTAGCCCTAACCCTAACACTAACCCTAAACCTAAAACTACGCCTAATCCTAACCTGACATTGAACCCTATCCATTAACCTAAATCTAAAGATAACCTTAGCCCTAACCCTAACACTAACCCTAACATTAACCATAAATCTAACGCTAGACATAATCCTAAACCTAACACTCACCCTAGCTCTAACCCTACCTCAAAACATATCCTGTACCCTAAACCTAAACATAGCCCTAGCCCTAAACCTAACCCTAACTCTAGCCCTAATTCTATCTAAAACTCTAGGCCTAACACTAGCTCTAATGCTATTCATTACCCTAAATATAACCCTAACCCAAATGCGAACCCTAGGCCTAAACCTAACCCTATCAATAACCCTAACCCTACCAATTACGCTAATCTTAACCTAAATCCTAAACCTAAACCTATCCATTAACCTAAGGATAATTTTAACCCTAATGCTAATTTGAGGCGTAATCCTAATAATTAACCTAACACAAAACTGAATCCTGACCCTGACCCTAAAAATACACCTTACCCTTAACATGGCCCTTACCCTAAACCTAATATTAGACCTAGCCATGAATCTAACCATATAACTATCCATAGCTGTAACCCAAAACCTGACATTATCATTCTCTTAAACTTGCCCTAACCCTAACACAAAACCTAGCCCTCATCCAAACCACAAATCAAGCTTCAATCCTAACACAAATATAACCATAGGCCTAACCCTAACCCTTTTGCTAACTCTAACCCTATCAATTACCCTACACCTAACAAGAACCCTAAACCTAAACCTATCACTACCCTAACCAAACCCTAATGCTAATTCAAGTCTAAACCTAAACCCTAACATAAACCAAACCTGAAACCTAATTCTAACTGTAATAATACCCCTAGCTCTAAACCTGACCCTTACCCTAAACCTAACCCTTACACTAGACCTAGACATAAATCTAACCCTCAATGTATCCCTAACGTAAGCCTAGACCTGATACTAGCCCAAGCCCTGATTCTTGCCATAACCCTAAAACAAACCAGAGCCCACATCCTAGCCCTAAACCTAGCCTTATTATTAAACCAAACCATAACCCTACCCCTAACCAAAATTCTAACCTTCAACCTAACTCTAAAACTAGCTCTAACCCCATCCCTTCCTCTAAACCTAAACCTAACCCAAACCTATGTCTGACCCCAATACAAATGCTAGACGTAATCCTAGCCCTACTTTACCCCTAAACCCAACCTAACCCTAGCCCTAAGTCTAACTCTAACTCTCGCCCTAGTCATATTTCTAGTGCTAACACTATCCCTTAACATATTCCTATCACTTGCCTTTACATTAGCCCTAACCCTAACTCTAGTCCTAATCTTATATCTAAGCCTAACTCTAAATCAAACCCTAACCCTAAGCTAAACCTCTCACTAAAACAAGCTGAAATAATAATGCTAATCCTAAAACTATACTTAACCTAGCACTAGCCCTAATCAATAACCAGGCCATAGCCCTAACCATAACCTTTAACATAAACCAAACCCTAAACTTACACCTAGCCCTAAACCTAACACTAATTTGAGTCCTATACCTAACCCTAAAACAAACCCTGACCCTGACTCTGACCCTAACACTAACCCTAGCTCTGAACATCACTCAAAACCTATATCTAAACTTAACCCTATACCTAGCCCTAACCCTAACCCTAAAACAAGTTCTACTCGTAACCTTAGTTCTTACATTAGCTGAAGCCCAAAATCTAGCCCTAATCTAACCCAAAACCTATCCCTAACCAGAGCCCTAACACTAACTTTAACCCTAACCAAAATCCTAATTCTAGCTCTAACACTTTCCCTAAACATAACCATAACCCTTACCCTTGCCTTTACCCAAAACCTAACCCTAACCCTAGCCTTAATCCTAACAATAAACCTAGCCCTAACCCCAGCTGTAACCCTATCCATTAGCCTAATCCTAATCCTAACCCTAGGATAACACTGAACTTATTCCTAACCATAAACCTGTACATTACCATAAACCTAACCTGAACCCTAAACCTAACCATATCCATAAATTTAATCCTAACACTAATAAGCTTAACCCTAAAACTATATCTAACCATAACCTAGACCTGACATTAGCCCTAGCACTAATGAATCCCTAAGACTAGAACAAAATCTAGACCGAATCCTAGCCATAACCTTAGCCTTAATCCTAAACCTAAACCTAACTAACCATAGAACTAAACTTAATTTTAACACTTGCCCTAGTTCTAAAGCTAGCCATAACATCATATCAATCCATAAGCATAACCATAAGCCTAGCCATAAACCTAGGCTCAGCTTTAATACTAACCCTAGCTCTAATCCTAGCCCTAATTAAGCCATACTTCTAACCCTATATCTAAACCTAACAATAAGACTCACTGTAACTCTCTCCCTAGCACTAGCCCTAGTTCTTACACTATCCCTTATGATAATTCAAACCCTAGACCTAACCCTAGCCCTAACCTTCACTGAACTTAAACTATGCCTAAACCACACCCGAACACTAGCTCTAACCCTAATGCTAATTTGAAAATTAGCCCTAACCCTAGCCCTAGATCCCAAGCAAAACCGAGCCATAGCAGTGACTCTAAACCTTAACCTAAAACAAAACCTAACCGTACACCTAGTCCTAACCCTAGACTTAATTTGAGACCTAACCCTAACACTAGAGCTAATACTAACACTGACTCTGACTTTAACACTAACCCTAGTTCTACACATCACCCTATCCCTAAACCTAATCCTAACACTAGACCTCACTCTATACCTAACCCTAAAACTAGCCCTAATCATAATGCCAGTTTTTAAATTAGCCATAGCCCTAAACCTAACACAAAACCTAGCCATAATTCAAGCTTAACCCTAACTTTAACCCTAACCCTAACCCTGGCCCTAACCCTAGTCTTATCCCTAGTCCTAATCCTAGCTCTAACTCTATGTCTTACACTTAGTCAAACCCTTACACTATCGCTAACATAGTCCTAACCCTAATTCTATGCCTACCCCAAACCTTAACTCCATTCCTAAACTAACGTTAGCCCTCATTTTAGCTGTAAATTTAACCCAAACCCTAACCCTAAGCCTGAGCCTTATTCTGACCCTAACACTAAACCTAGGTTTAAACCCTAAATTGTATACAAAATGTAACACTAGCCTTACCAGTAACCCTAAACCTAAACCTAACCCTAACACTAGCAATAGACCTAAACGTAATCCTTAACGTAGCCATAACCCTCGCATTAGCCCTAACAATATCCCTTAACCAAACCTAACACTCACTCTATCCATAGACCTACCCTAGTCCTCATTCTGACTAACACTAAATCTGATCCTAACCTGAACCCTGACACTTACCCTAACAAAAACCCTAATTCTAAACATTGTCCTAACCCAAAAACTAACCCTAACACTAGACGAACTCTAAATGTAGCCATAAACATAAGTGTAGCTCTTAAATTCCCATAAACCTAACACAAGCCCTAAACCTCACACAAAACCTAGCCATAATTACAGCCCTAAAACTAACCCTAAGCATAAGCCTAACCCTAAAACTAGCCCTAACCCTAAACCTAACCCTAACCCTTGTTCTAGCCCTAACTCTAGCTCAAACCCTAAACCTTAACCTAAATATAACCCTAGCCAAAACTCTAAACCTCACTAACTTTAGCCCTAATTCTAACTGTAAACATAGACCAAAGCCTAGCTCTAACTCTATCCATTACACTAACCATAACCCTAAAACTAATGCTAACTCTAGCCCTAAACCTAACCCAAACCCTACCCTGGCCCTGACTGTAACCCTAACCCTCACCTTAGCCCTAAACCTAGCTCAATCCCTAACCATTACACTTAACCTAACACTAACACTGACCCAAGGCCTAACCATAGCCCTAACCCCAGCCCTAATCCTAACCTTAACCCTATCCCAAACCCTAGCTCGAACCCTACCCATTACCCGAACCCTAAACTTAACCCTAATGATAACACTAGACCTAAAGGGAAATGTACCCTAACCCTAAACCAAAATCTAATCCTAGAGCTAATAGTGAACCTAACCCCTAACCCTAAATCTACGTTAGCTCAAATCCTAAACCTAATTCTAAACCTAAACCTCAGGCTAACCTAAACCTGAACCTATCTTTAACCTGACATCTAAAACTGTTACCCTAACCCTAATGATAACCCTCGCCATAACTGTAACACTAACCCTGACCATAAACCTAGACCAAACTCTAAATAAACCTTAGCCATAGCAAAAATCCTAGCTCAAACCCTAAACCTAATCCTAACTGTAAACCTCGCCTTAACCCGGACCCTAACCCTAATTCTAGCCCTCATTTTAACCATAACCCTAGCCCTAACCCTAGGTCTAACCTTATAAATTACCCTAATGATAACCATAACCCTAATCCTAACCCTAAGACTAATCCTCAAACTATCACTATCTTAAACCTAACCTGAAACCTAAACCTAACAGTATCCATTACCTTAACCCTAATTCTAACCTTAATGCTAATTTGAGGCTTAAACCTAAACTTTAACCTAACCCAAACCCGAAGCCTGACTCTGACCCTAATAATACCCCAGCTCTTATTCTGACCCTTTCCCTAAACTTAACACTTTAATTTGACCTAGCCATAAACGTAACCCTAAAAATATCACTTAATATAAATCTTGACCTGACATTAGTTCTACCCCTAAATCTTGACCAATACCTAACACAAAACCTAGCCCAATCCTTGAATCTAGTGTTATACTAAACCTAACCCTAACCCTAGCCCCAACCCTAAAGCTACTCATAAAACTAGCTCTAACCCTAACCATAACAGTAAAACAAAATCGAGAAACAGGCCTAACACTAACCTTAACTTTTAAAACAAATGCAAGCACTACATCTAGATCTAACTCTAGCCCTAATTCGAGTCCTAATCATAACCTTAAAAATAACTCTGAACCTGAATTATATTCTAACACTCATCCTAGCTCTAAACAACATCCTAAACGTAAACTGAAACCTAACAGTAACCCTATCCCTAATTCGGGTTCTAACCCTAACCCTAAAACTAACCCTGACTTGACTGATATCCTAACACTAAACCTAGCTATAAATATCACACAAATCTTAAATCTGTCCCTAACACTTGACCTATCCCTACCTCTAACCCTAATTGTAACCCTAGTTCTTATATTAGCCATTGCCCTAACCGTAGCCTTAAACCTCACATAAAAACTAGTCCTAATCTGAGCCCTAAACCTAGCTTTAACCCTAACCATAAACCTAACCCTAGCCCTAACACTATACCTTACCCTGAGCAAAACCTTAAACCTAATGGTTCCTTATCATAACTCTAGTTCTTACATTGGCCTTAGCCAAAACCTAGCACTAACTCTAACACAAAAATAGCACTAATCCATGCCCTAAGACTAGATTTAACCCTAACCCTAACCCTAAAACTGGCCCTAAACCTAACCCTAAACCTAGCCCTAACCCTAGCTCTAATCCTATCCATTACCCCAAAACAAACCCTATTCATAATGCTAACTATAGTCCTAATCCTAATCCTTTACCAAAACCAAACAATAACCCTCTTACTAGTCCTAAAACTAGCCAAATTCTAGATCTAACCCTAACCTAAAACCTCACCCAAACCTTCACCCTTATTCTGAACATAACACTAATTATAGGTCTAAATTTGACCCTAAAATGAAACCGAAACCTGAAACTAGCCCTACCAGTAAACTAATACCTAATCCTAAACCTAACACTAGCCACATACCTAAAATTAATCCTAAATCTAGCTATTACTCTAGCCCTTGACCTAAACTAAAACATAGTTCTAGCCCTAACAATAACCCTTAACCTAAACCAAACACTAAACCTACCACTAGACCAAACCCTAGTCCTATTCTGGCTTTCACCCTACCCCTAACTTTAACCTGAACACTGGCCCTGACACTAACTTTAAACCTAGCTATAAACCTGACCCTAACCCAAACCTAAACGTAACACCAGACCTAGGGTTAAGCCTAACCCTAAAACTAGCTCTAATCACAACCCTAGATCTTACATTACACATAGCACTAACACTAGGCCTAGATCTAACACGAAACTTAAATAACTTTAACCCTAATCGAGGCCTAAACCTATCCTAAGCATAACCCTCACCCTAACCCTAACCCCAGTCCTAACCCTAACCCTAACCCTCAACTTAGTCCTAACCCTAGCTCAAAGACCAACCCTTAGCCCAAACATGACCCTAGCACTATTCCTAACCATAACCCTAACCATAGCCCTAACCTTAACCTTAACCATAAACCTAAAACTGGCCCTAACCCTAGGCATTAGCCTAACTCTAACCCTAACCCTAATAATAACCCTATCCCTAACCCTAACCGAAATCCCAACCCAATCCATAAACCGATCCCTAGACCTATCCCTAAACCTACAACTTGCCATAGCCTTAACCCTAAATCAAAACCTAAATTTTACCTTGAAACCAACAGTAAACCTAGCCCTAAAACTAACCTTAAATCTAAACCTAACCTTAACCATAAAGCTAACCTTATATCTAACCCAATCTATTACCCTAAACCTAATGCTAACCCTAATGAAAATCCCAGCCCTAACCCTATACCTAACACTGACCATAACACTAAGCCTCACCCTCGTCCTAGACCTAACCCTAGCACAAAACGTAACCTTTACCCTAAATCAAACCCTAACCTTACCCTAAGCTGGGGTTCCTAGCCCTAACTCAAAACCTAACCTAACTCTAGCCCTAATCATAACCTAATCCTAGCCCTAACCATAGCTCTAACACAATATATTATCCTTATGATAACCCTAATCCTAATGCTAACCCTAGGCATAACCCTAACCCTTTTTGCTATCCCTAAAGCTCTCCATTGCCCTAAACCTTCCCTGAAATCTAAAACTAACACAATCAATTGCCCTAACCCTAACCCTAACCCAACCCTAACCCCTAACCCTAGCTCATTTTAGCACTATCCCTAAACCTTAACCTAAAACAAACCCTAACCCTGATCCTGACCTTAAAAATACACCTAGCTCTAAACCTAACCCTTACAATAAAAATAAAACTTACACTCGACCTAGACACAAACCTAACCCTAAATCTACCCCAAACGGTAACACTAGGCTGACATAAGCCCTAGCCCTAATTCTAGATCTAACCCTACAAGTAACCCTATGCATCATCCTAGCCCTAAACTTAGTCTTAATCATAAACCTAACCCTAACCCTAGTCCTAAACCAAATTCTAACTCTCACCCTACCTCTAAACCTAGCTATAACAACACACTGTACCCTAAAATTAACTATAACCCTAGCCCTAACACCAGGCATAAGCTGATCACAACCACTAGCCGTAATCCTAGTGCTAACTTAGCCATATCCCTAAAACTAACCAAAACCCTAGGCCTAAGATTAACTCTAACTCTCACCCTAGTCCTAGCCCTAGTTCTAACCCTATCTGTTACAGTAACCATAACCCTAGCCCTGACCCTTGCCCTATAGTTAGACCTAGCCCTAATCCTTGATCTAATGCTAAATCCAAATCTAACCCTAACCCAAACCTAAGCCTAACACTAATACTAGCCCTAATCCTAATGCTCATCTTATAACTAGCCCAAACCCTAAACCTAGGACTTAAAACAAAACTGAGCAACAGCCCTAACACTAAAAATTAACTTAAACCAAACCCTAACAGTACACCTAGACGTAATCTTAGCCTGATTCGAGTCCTAACCCTAACCTTAAAACTTACCCTGACCCTGACTCATACTCTAAAACTGACCCTATCTCTAAAGGCAACCCTAAACTTAAACCAAACCCTAAAAGTAACCCTAGCCCTAATTCAAGTCATAACCCTAAACTTAAAGCAAACCCTGACCTGACTGATATCCTAACAGTCACCTAGCTCTAAACACAGCCATCACCTTAAAGCGAACAGTAACCCTAGCCCTTATTTGAGTGCTAATCCTAATCCTAAACCTAACCTTGATGATTTCTCATATCCTAACAAAAAACCTAGGTCTAAATATTACACTAACCTTAAACCTAAACCAAACACTAGACCTACCCCTAACTCTAACCCTAAAATTAATCTAATTGTAACCCTGCCTCTTATATTAGCCAATGCAAAAATCTAACCCTAATCCTAATTACAAATCTAGCCCTAATCCGAGCTCAAAATATATTTATATTTAACCCTAACCCTAACCCTAACTCTAGCATTAACCCTGGCTCTAAGGCTATCCCTTAACCTAAGAAAAAAACCTAACCCTAATGGTAACCCTAGACCTATCTCTAATTCTTAGTTTAGCCAAAACTCTAACCCTATTAATAGTCTTAACCCTAGCCCTCATTCTAGCTCTAACCCTATCCCAAACTCTAATGCTAACCCTGACCCTTATTCTGACCCTAACCCTAGGTTTAAAGCTGACCGTAAACCTAGACCAAACCTTAACACTAGCCCTAGACCTAAAGGGAATCCTAAATCTAGCCTTAACTCTTCCCCTATACCTAAACATGAACCCAGCCCTAGCCCTAACAATAACACTAACCTAACCCTAGACTTAACATAGACCTAATTCTGGCTGTAACCCTAACACTAACTCTAACCCAAACACCGACTATGCCTTTAGAGTAAACCTGTCTCTAAATCTGACCCTACCAAAAATCAAAACCTAACACTAGACCTAGCCATAACCCTAAACCTACAAGTAGCCCTCAACATAACCCTAGCTCTTACATTACCCATAGCCCTAACCCTAGCCCTAAATGTAACAAAAAACCTACAGCTAATCCTAAGCCTAAATCAAGCCTTAAGCATAACCCTAACCCTAACCCTAGCCCTAACCCTAAACTAATTCTCGCCTTAGTCCTAATCCTAGCTCAAAGCCTAAACATTATTCTACATATAAACCTACACCTATCCCTCAATCTAACCCTAACACTAGCCCTAATCCTAAACTTAGCCCTAACCTTAAACCTAGCTCTAAACCAACCGATTACTCTAAACCTAAACCTAAACTTATTGATAATTCTAGGCTTAATGCTAAACCTAAATCTAACTGGAAAACTAACCCTAGACCTAACCTTAAATCTCACACTTGCCATTGACCTAACCCTAGCTCAAACCCTAACCCTTACTATAAAGCTAAACATAACCATAGACCTAACTCTAAGCCTAAACCTCAATCTAATGTTAAACATAGCCCTAAATCTACATCTAATTGTATACATTACCCTAACCCTAACCGTATCCCTAATGATGTCACTAGCCCTAATCCTAACCCTAACCCTATGAGTACTATAATCTTATCCCTAGAAGTAACCCTAAACCTAACCCTCACCCTAAACCTAACCCTAGCTCAAAACCTAATCCTTTTGCTAAACATAAACCTAAGCCTAACCCTAGTTTTAACCCTAACCCTAACGCTAATTCAAGACCTATTCCTAACCAGAAGCCTAGCCCTAAACTTAGCTCTAATTCCATCCATTATACTAACCATAACCCTTACCCTAATGCGAACCCTAGGCCTAATCTTAAGCCTATCACTAACCCTAACCCTATCAATTACCCTAAACCTAATGTAAACAGTAAACAAAACCCTATCAGTACCTAACCCACAATGTAGTTCTAACTTAAGCCCTAACCATAAACCCTAAACTCAAGCAAACTCTATCAATGACCATGACCCTAATAAGTCTCCTAGCTCTAAGGTTGAATTTACATTAAACCTACCACACTAGACCTAGCCATAACCCTGATCCTAAAACTATCCCCAACCCTAACCTTAAACCTGACATTAGCCATAGCTCTAATCCTGGTCCTAAACCTAACACAAACCCCAGCCCTTATCCTAGCCCTAAACCAAGCATTAGTCCTAACCCTAATCCAAACTTTAGGCCTAACCCCAAAATTAACCCTAGCCGTAATCTTAGCCCTAATTTAGTCCTATTCCTAACCCTAGCCCTAAGACTAAATCTAACTCCCACAATAGCCCAATCCCTAGTTTGAACCCTATTCCTTACCGGAACCCTAATCCTAGACCTAACCCTTGCCCTAACCCTAGCCCTATCATTAGCTCTAGCCCTAACCTAGATCTAATTTTAACTCTAAATCAAAACCTAATCCTAAGACTAACCCTAACTCTAAATCTAACACTAGACCTAAAATAAAACCAAGCCATAGCCCTAACCCTAACCCTTAACCTAAGCGAACCCTTAACCCTAACCCTAAACTTAGCTCTAATTCTAGTTTTAAGCTGAAAACCAGAATTAACACTGACCCTGATTCTGACCACAACACTAACCCTAGTCTAAACATCACACTAACCCTAACCCTGAACCTAAACTAGACCTACCACTAACCCTAACCCTAAATTTAACCCTAACTGTAACCTGGTACTTATATTAGCCTTACCCCTAACCCTAGCACTGTTAACCCCAATCCTAGCCCAAAACCAAGCCCTAACCCGAGTTTTAACCCTAAACCTAATCCTAAACCTAGCCCTAATCAAAATCATAACCCTAGCCCTAACCCTATCTCTAACCCTATCCATTGCCTTAACCATAACCCTAGGCCTAAACTTAACCCTATCCCTAATGCTAAACCTATGTATTATTCTAAACCAAACCTAAACCCTAAATCTCACCCTACAATTACTCTAACACGAACCATAAAGATAATTCAAGCCCTAACTTTAAACCTTAACCTATCTCAAATTTCTAACCCAGAACATGACTCTAATAATACACCTAGCTCTAAACCTGACCCTAACTCTAAACCTAACACTTATATCACATGTAGCCATAAACCTAACCATAAAAATATCTTTAAACATAACCCTAGATCTGATATTAGCCCCAGCCCTAATCCTAGCCATAACACTAAAATAAACCACAGCCCTCATCCTAGCCCCAAACCTAGCCTTAATCATAACCCTAACCCTAATCATAGCCCTAACCCTAATTCTAACTCTCACCCTATCTCAAAACCTAGCTATAATGCCATTTCTTACCCTAAACTTAACACTAACCCTAACCCTAATGCTAGGCCTAAGGTGAACACTAACCCTAGCCCTAATTCTAGCCCTAATTTTACCCTATCTCTAACTGTAACCCTAACTCTAGCCCTAAAACTAACTCTAACTCTCACACTAGCCCTATACCTACTTCTAACCGTATCCATTACCGTAATCCTAACTCTAGCCCTAACCCTAGCCCTAACCTAGCAATAACCACTGCCTGATCTTTATTCCTATTCCTAAACCTAGATCTAACCCTAACTCTAAAGCTAACTCGAAGCCTAAGCCTAGGCCTAACATTAACACTAACCCTAGCCCTAATGCTAAACATAAATATAGTACTAACCCTAACCCTTACAGTAAAACAAACCCGAGCAATACTGCTAACCCTAAACCTTAACATAAACCAAACCTTAACACTACACCTAGACCTAACCCTAGCCCTAATTAGAGTCCTAATCTTAACCTTGATACTAACCCTAACCCTAGTTCTGAACCTAGGTAAACCACATCCTTTCCTCTATCCCTAACCCTAACCCTAACATGCCGCAGTCTGGCTGGACACAAATGCCGCAGTCTGGCTGGGCACACAATCACGAGCCAACACACAGCTTGTAGATTCAAACAGCAACTCTTTATTCCCGAACTCACACCAGCTGTCTACAATCACGTTCTGGGGAAATCCACGTTCTCTTCCCAAATCCACCTCCACTGGGCTTCTATCTCCAAAATATATTGTCTAAATCCCGTGAGAACTCAAGGGGAACTCAGGCAGCAGGATAGGCCCTATTCCCAGCAGGAATAATCTTAAACCTTAAACCTGGAACCTAAACTGGGAACGCCCTAAACACGATTATCTTAAAACCGGGAACACCCTAATCTGCCTTGGTCCTTGAGCAAGGTCACCTACATTCAATGTCACTGCAACATGTCAGCAACATGGGGTACGCTGGCAAGGAAATTGTCATACCTACTTGGCTAATGGCTCCCAGCACTAACACTACAACTAACACTAACCCTAGCCCTAACCCTAGGCCTAATCCTAACACTAACCATATCTCAAATCCTACCTCTAATTTATTGCTAACTGTAACCCTAATCTTAAACCTAACCCTAACACTTGACCTACACCTACACCTAAGCCTAATTGTAACCCTAGTCCTTATATTAGCCATTGCCCTACCCTAGCCTTAAACCTCACACAAAAACTCGCCCTAATCTGAGCCCTAAGCCTAGCTTTAACCCTAAGCATAAACCTACCCCTAGGCTTAACCCTATGCCTTACCCTGAGCAAAACCTTAATCCTAATGATAACCCTAGACTTATCCCTAATCCTTAGGCTAACCAAATATCAACCCTATTAATAGTCCTAATACTACATCTCATTTATCTCTAATGCTATTCCAAACCCTAACCCTAACCCTGACCCTTATTCTGACCATAACATAAACCCTAGGGCTAAACCTGACCCTAACCCTAAACAAAACCCTAACATTAGCCCTCCTTGTAAACTTATACCTAATCCTAAACATACCACTAGCTCTAGACCTAAACCTAATTCTAAATATAGCCTGAAATATAGCTCTACACCTAAACAAAATCCTAGCCCTAGCCCTAAAAACCTTTACCTAACCCAAACACTAACTCAAACCCTAGACTTAAACCTAGTCCTAATTCTGGCTTTAACCCTCACTTTAACTCTAACCCAAACACTGACCCCGGCTTTCACACTAAACCTACCTCTAAACCTGAAACTAACCAAAACCTAAACCTAATTCCAGACCCAGCCATAACCCTAACCCTAACCCTAAAACTAGCCCTAATCATAACTCTAGATCTTACATTACCCATAGCCCTAACCTTAGGCCTAAACCTAACTCTAAACATAGAGGTAATTTTAGGCCTAAACCTAGCCCTAACATAACCCTAAACCTAATTCTAGCCCTATACCTAACCTTAGCCCTCACCTTAGTCCTAAGATAGCTAAAAGCCTAACCCTTATCCTAAACATAAGCCTAGGCCTATACCTAACTCTCACACTAACCATAGCCCAAATCCTAAACATAACCTAGATCAAAACCTAGCTCTAAACCTACCCATTACCCTAACCCTAAACCTAAACTTATTGATAATCCTAGCCCGAACCCTAATGTTATCCCTAACCCTAACCAGATAACTAACCATAGACATAACCCTAAAATTAAACTCAGCATAGCCCTAACTCTAGATCAAACCATAAACCTAACCATAAACCTAAACATAACCATAGCTCTAATCCTGAAACTATCACTAATTCTAACACTATAAAAAAATCTAAACCTAACCTAACCCTATCCGTTACCTTAACCCTAACCCTCATGTTAATGATAACCCTAGCACTAACTCATACCCTAAACCTAAACCTACTGTAATCCTATCCCTAGACCTATCCCTAAACCTAGCCCTAACCCTAGCTCAAAACCTAAACTTTGTGCTAAATATAACCCTAAACCAAACCCTAACCATAGTTCTAACACTAACTCTAACCCTAACTCAAGGCATATTACTGACCATAACTCTAGTTCTAATCTAAGCTCTAACCCTCTGAATTACCCTAACCATAAACTTAACACTAACCCTAGTGTTACCCTAAGCCTAACCCTAGACCTATCATGAACGCTATCCATATCAATTACCCTAAACCATACCTGAACCTTAAAACAAACCCTAACTATATTCCTAACCCTAACCCTAATGCTAATTTGAGCCGTAAACCTAAATCCTTACCTAAGTCAAATCCTAATCCTAATAATTCCCTGAGCTCTAAACCTGACCCTTACCCTAAACCTAACCCTTACACTAGACGTAGCCATAAGCCTAACCCTAAATCTATCTTTAACCATAAACCGAGACCTGATATTAGCCCTATAACTAATCCTAGCCCTGAATCAAATACAACCACTAGCCCTCATCCTAGCCCTAAACATGGCCTTAATCATAACCCTAAACCCAGCCCTAGCCCTAACCCTAACTCTATCCCTCACCCTATGTCTAAACCTAGCTATAACGCCACACTTTATCCTAAACTTAAACCTAACCCTATCCCTATCACTAGGCCTAAGCTGTACACTAACCCTAGTCCTAATCCTAGCCCTATTTTAACCCTATCCCAAACCCTAACACTAATTTTAGCCCTATCACTAACTCTAACTCTCACACTAGCCCTATTCCTAGTTCGAAACCTATCCCTTACCATAACTCTAACCCTGGCCCTAACACTTGCCCTATCCTTAATCCTAGCTTAATCCTAGATCTAACATAATTATACATGCAACCCTAACTCTAAGTCTAAGCCTAACACTAACACTAGCCCTAACCCTAATACTAATTGTAAAACTAGCCCTAACTCTAACCCTAGGACTAAAACAAAACCGAGCAATAGACCTAACACTAAACCTTAACTTAAACCAAACCCTACACTACTACAAAAACTAATCCTAGACTTAACTCTAGCTCTAGACCTAAACAAAAACCTAGCCTTAGCCCTAACAATAACCCTTAACTTAACTTAATGCAAAGACTAACCCTACCCCTAGACATAAACCTAGTCCCAATTCTGGCTTTAACCTTAGCTCTAACTCTAACCTGAACACTGACCCTGCCTTTAACACTAAACCTAACTCTAAACCTGACCCTAACCAAAAACCTAAACCTAACACTAGACATAGCCATAACCCTAACCCTACAACTAGCCCTAATCATAATCCTAGCTCTTACATTAACCATAGCCCTAACTCTATATCTTATCCTAACACAAAACCTAGAGCAAATTCTAGGCCTCAATCTAGCCCTACACATATCCTTAACCCTAATCCTAGCCCTAACCCTAACTCTAAACCTAACCCTAGCCTTAGTCTTAAACCTTACTCAAAGCCAAACCCTTACCATAAATATAAACTTAGACCTATACCTTACTCTAAACCCTAACCCTAGCCCTAACCCTGAACTTAACCCTATCCCTAAACTTGGCTCTAAACCTACAACTTTTCTAAACCTACACCTAACTGTATCGATAACCCTAGCCTTAACCCTAACCATAATCCTAACCCTAACCTGAAAACTAACAATAGACCAAACCCTAAACCTAACACTCGCCATATCCCTAACCTTAGCTCAAATCCTAACCCGTACCATAAACCTAAACATAACCGTAGCCTTAACATTAACCCTAAAACTAAATCTAACCCTAAACCTAAACCTAAGCCTACATCTAACCATATCCATTACCCTAACCCTTATCCTAACCCTAATGATAACCCTAGCCCTAACCTTAACCCTAACCCTAAACCTACCATGATTCTGTCCCTAGACCTAAGGCAGAACCTAATCCTCGACCTAGCCATATCACTGACACTAGCTGAAACCCTAGCCCTTACATAACCCTAAAGATAACCCTAGCCCAAAACATAAACATAACCCTAGCCCAAAACCTGAACCCTATCCTAGCTCTAATCCTAACCGTAACCATAGCCCAAACTCTAGCTCTAACTCTATCCATTACCCTAACCAAAACCCTAAACCTAATGCTAAACCTAGCCCTAACCCTAACCATAACCCTAACTCTATCCCTAGCCCTGATTCTAACCTGAAGCCTCAAAATAGCTGTAACACTTACTCAATCCCTGACCCTTACCCTTAATCGAACCTTAAGAAAATGATAAGCCTAACCCTAACTCTAACCCTAGCCCTAATCCTAAACCTAAAACTAGACTTCACCTAAGCTCGAACCCCACCCACAACCCTACACCTAACCATAAACATCATGATAACCCTAACTGTAAACCTAAACCTAGACTGAACCATAAACCTAACCCTTGCCACAGTCCTAACCCTAGCTCAAACTCTAACAATTATGCTAAACTCAACTCTAACCCTAGTCTTAAACCTAAACCTAACCCTAACCCTAACCCAACATCCAAACCTGTCCATACCCTTAACCCTAATGGTAACCCTAATCCTAATCCTAGACCTAATCCTAAGCCTAACCCTATCCTTAGCACTAACCCCAGCTCAAAACCTAACCCATACCCTAAACCTAACCCTAGCCTTAACCCTAACCCTAACTCAAACTCTAGACCTAATCCTAAACATAACCCTAGCACTAACCCTTTTCATTACCCTAACGATAACAATAAACCTAATGATAACCCTAGGCCTTACCCTAACCCTATCCATTACCCTAAATCTAACCTGAGCCCTAAACCAAAACTGAAGCCTAAACCTAACCTTATCCATTACACTAGCCCTAACTCAAACCTAATGCTAATTTGAGCCATAACCCTAAACCTCAACCTAACCCAAACCCAAAACCTGATTCTGAATATTATAATACCCCTAGCTCTCAACTTGAACCTCACACTAAACCTAACTCTGAAACTAGACCTAGCCATAAATCTTACCCCAAAACTATCCCTAACCATAACCCTAGACCTGATATTAGCCCTAGCCCTAATTCTTGCCATAACCCTAACACAAACGCTAGCCCTCATCCTAGCCCTAAACCTAACCTTGATCCAAACCTGAACCAGAACTCTAGCCCTATCCCTAATTTTATCCCTCACGCTAGTTCTGAACCTTGCTATAAACCCATCACTTCACCCAAATCTAACTCTAACTCTAAGTCTAGACTTAACACTTGCACTAATCCTAGACCTGATCCTAGCCCTAATTTAGCCCTAATCCTACCACTACCCCTAAGACTAACTCTAACTCTTGCCCTAGCCCTATTCCTACATCTAACCCTATCCCTTACCATAACCCTGACTCTTGCCCTAACCTTAGCCCTAACACTAGCCCTAGCCCTAACCCTAAACTAACCATAACTCTAAGTCCAACCCTAAACTTAAGCCTAAACCTCACATTAACACTAGCTCTAACAGTAACACTAATCTGAAAACTAGACCTAATCTAGTTCAAGCCCTAAAATAAAACAGAGCCATAGCCCTAACTTTAACACTTATCTAAACCAAAACTTAATCCTACACCTTGCCCTAACCTTAGCCCTAATTCCAGTCCTAACCTAACCCTAAAACTAACCTTGAGCCCGACTCTGACCTTAAACTAACCCTAGCTCTAACATTGCCCTAAAAGTATACATAAACCTAAAACTAGTACTAGCCCTAACTGTAACCCTAAAAGTAGCCCTAATCATAACTCTAGTTCTTACATTAGCCATAGCCTTAACCTAACGCAAAATCTATCCCTAAACTGAGCCCTACACCTTGTTTTAACCCTAACCCTAACCTTAGCCTTAACCATTACCCTAAACCTAAACCTAAACCTAAATCTGGCCCTAACCCTAAACCTAACCCTAGACTTAATCCTAACCATAATCCTAGCCCTAACTCTAGCTCTAACCCTATCCATTACCCTAAACATAACCCTAACCCTAATGATAACCCTAGCTTTAAACTTAACCCTAATCCTAAACCTAGACCTGATACTAACCCTAACCATCAACTTAGTCCTAACCATAGCTCAAACTCTAACACTTACCCTAAACCTAACCCTAACACTAACCCTAGACCTAAAACTAACCCTAGCACTAATTCTAACAATAATCCTAGACCTAAACCTATCCATTACCCTAAACATAAGCCTAACCCAAACATAGCTCTAAACATAGCTCTAACCCCACCCATTACCCTAACCCTAATTATAAACATCATGATAACACTAGCCCTAACCCTAAACATACTGTAACCCTAACTGTAAACTTAACCCTAGTCCTAACCCTAAACCTACACTAACCCTAACTTTAAACCTAACCCTAGACCTAACCGTAAACCTAACATTTGCCATAGTCCTAATCCTAGCACAAACCCTAACAGTTAACGCTAAACCTAACACTAACCCTAGTCCTAAACCTAAATCTAACCCTATCCATTTAGGCCTAACCACAAACCTTTCGCTAATATTAAACTTATCCTTACGTAAACCTAAAATGAACACTAAACTTAACACTATCAATTACTCTAACCCTAACTCTAAACTTAACCCTAATGCTAATTTGAGCCCTAATAATAAACCAAAACCTAACCCAAACTCTGAGCAAGACCCTGACTCTAATAACACACCTAGTTCTAAACTGACCCTTACCCTAAACATAACCTTTAAACTAGAGCTAGCCATAAAACTAACCCTAACAGTATCCCTAAATGTAACCCTAGACCTGACATTAGCACTCTACCTTATTCTTGCCTTAAAACTAAGACACACCCGAGCCCTCATCCTAATCGTAAACCTAGCCTTAATCCTAACCCGAACACTAATCCTATCCCAAACCCTAATTTCAACCCTTGCCCTAGTTCTGAACCTAGGTGTAACCACATCCTTTCCCCTATCCCTAGCCCTAACCCTAACACAACCACTAACACTAACCCTAGCCCTAACCCTAGGCCTAAACCTAACACTAACCGTAGCTCAAATCCTAGCCCTAATTTATTGCTAACTGTAACCCTAACTCTAACTCTAGCCCTAAGACTAACACTAACTCTAGCCCTAGACCTATTTCTAGTACCAAACTTGTCTATTGCCTAACCCTAACACTAGCCCTAAACTTAGTCCTAACCCGAACCATAGTCCTAAACCTAGAACTAACCCTAACTCTAAATCTAACCCTAATTCTGAACCTAAACCTTACCCTAACATTAGCCCTAACTCTAATTTTAATTTGAAAACTAGCCCTAACCCTACACATAGTCCACAAACAAAACTGATCTTAACCCTAATACTAACCCTTAACCTAAAACAAATCTTAACATTACACCTAGTCCTAAAGCTATCCCTACAACTAAACTGACCCTGTCACTGACCCTAAAACTAACCCTACTCTGAACATCACTCTAACCCTAAACCTAACTCAAACACTAGCCCTAGCCCTAAACCTAACCCTAAAACTATCCCTAACCGTAAAGCTAATACTTACATTAGCCATAGCCCTAACCCTAACACAAAACCTAGCGCTAATCTGAGCCTCAAACCTAGCTTTAAACCGAACCCTAACCCTAACACTAACGCTAATCCAAACCCTAGCTCTTAACCTATTCCTTACCCTAAGCCAAACTCTCACCCCAATGCTACCCTAGTTTTACCTAATCCTTAGCATACCCCAAACACTAACTATATTACTAGTCCTAATCCTAGCCCTCATTCTATCTCTAAACAAACCCGAAGCCTAAGCCTAACCCTTAGCCTTATTCTGACCCTATCACTAACCCTAGTTCAAAGCCTGACCTAAACACTAAACCGAACACTAACACTAGCCCTACCAGTAAACCTATACCTAAACCTAACCATAACATTAGCAGTAGACCCAAACTTAATCCAAAATATAGCCATAACTCTAGCCCTAGTCCTAAACAAAAACCTAGCCCTAGCTCTAAAATAACCATTAACCTAATGCGAAGACTAACCCTAGCTCTAAACCTAACCCTAGTTCTAATTCTAGACCTAACATTAAACCCAATGCTAACCCGAACACTGATGCTTACCCTAACACAAACCCTATTTCTAATCCTTATCCTTTCTCAAAACTTAAACCTAACACTAGATATATCTATAACCCTAACCCCAAAAACTACCCATAAACATAACCCTAGCTCTTACATTACCCATAGCCCTAACACTAGCCATACACCTCACACAAAACCTAGCCCTAATACAAGCCCTAAACCTAGAATTAAGCATAAACTTAACCCTAACCCTAGCACAAACACTAAACCTAATGCTTGCCCTAGCCCTAACCCTAGCTCAAACTCTAACCCTTACTCTAAACATAACCCTAGCTCTAAACCTAACCCTAACCCTATCCATAATCCTAAGTGTAACCATAGCCCAAATACTAGCTCTAACATTATCCATTACCTTAAACATAACCCTAACCATAATGCTAACCCTAGCCCTAACCCTAACCCTAACTGTAGCCCTAATTGTAACCCTGATTCTAACCATAACCCTTGCCCTAGCCCTAAACCTAGCTCAAACCCTAACACTTACCCTAAACCGAACCCTAACACTAAGCCTAGGAGTAACCCAAATCCTAGCCCTAATCCTAACTTTTTCCTAAGCCCTAACACTAGCACTAAACCTATTCATTTGGTTAGCTTAAACCAAATGCTAACCCTCGGCCTAACCCTAACCCTATCCCTAACAATAATCCTATATATTACTCTAAACCTAACCTGA
The DNA here is from genome assembly GCF_047511675.1 of Marmota flaviventris. Taxonomy (NCBI): domain Eukaryota; kingdom Metazoa; phylum Chordata; class Mammalia; order Rodentia; family Sciuridae; genus Marmota; species Marmota flaviventris. Next base: position 33,419 of record NW_027288137.1, on the reverse strand, counting down.
ACTGTAAACCTAACTCTATCCATTACCCTAACCCCAACCCTAACTCTAATGCTATTTTGAGCCCTAACTGTAAGCCTTAACCCAAACCAAACCCTAACTCATACTCTGACCCTAATAATAACCTAGCTCTATACCTGAGCCCTACACTAAACCTAATCCTTACACTAGCCCTAGCCATAAACCTATCCCTATCACTATCCCTAACCATAACCCTAGACCTGACATTATCCCTAGCCCTAATACTAGCCCTAACCCTAACGCAAACCCTAGCCCTCATCCGAGCCCTAAACCTACTTAATCCTAAACGAAACCCTCACTCTATCCTTATCCCTAAATATAACCCTCGCCCTGGCACTGAACCTAGCTATACAACATCATCCCTTGCCCTAAAACTAACTCTAACCCTAGCCCTAACCATAGGCCTAACCCTAACACTAATCATAGCACTAATCCTAGCCCTATTTGAACCCTAAACTTAACCCTACCCCTAACCCTAGGCCTATGACTAACTCTAACTCACACCCTATCCCTATTTCTATTTATAACCCTATTCCTTACCTTAACCCTCACAATAGCCCTAACCTGAGCCCTAACGCTAGCCATAGCTCTAACCCTAGATCTAACCATAACTCTAAATCTAACCCTAATCTTAAACCTAAACCTCATTCTACAACTAGCTCTAACATTATTGCTAATCCTAAAACTAGCCCTAATCCAAGCTCTAGCACTAAAATAAAACCTAGCCATTGTTCTAACCCTAAATCTTAACTTAAACCAAACCCTAACCCATAACTAGCCATAACCGGAGCTCTAATTCAAGTCCTAGGCCTAAAACTAACCCTCATTCACAAACCCTAGCTCTAAATATCACCCTAACCCTAAAACTAATGCTAACACTAGACCTAGCCGAAACCATAACCCTAAAACTAACCATAATCATAACCCTAGTTCTTACATTGGCCTTAGCCAAACCCTAACCCTAACCCTAACACCAGATTTAACGCTAAACCTAACCCTAAAACTAGCCCTAAACCTAACTCTAATCCTAGCCCTAACCCTAGCTCTAATTCTATCCATTACCCTAAGCCAAACCCTATTCATAATGCTAACTCTAGTCCTAATCCTAATCCTTAGCCAAACCCAAACAATAACCCTATTACTAGTCCTAACACCAGCCCTCATTCTAGATCTAATGCTAACCCCAAACCTCACCCTAACCTTCACCCTTATTCTGACCCTAACATTAATTATAGGTCTAAATTTGACCCTAAACAGAAACCGAAACCTGAAACTAGCCCTACCAGTAAACTTATACCTAAACCTAAACCTAACACTAGCCCCATACCTAAACCTAATCCTAAATTTAGCTATTACTCGAGCCCCTGACCTAAACAAAAACTTAGTGCTAGCCCTAAGGATAAACCTTAACCTAAACCAAACACTAACCCTGCCACTAGACCTAACCTTAGTACTATTCTGGATTTTACCCTGACCCTAACTTTAACCTGAACGCTGGCCCTGAAACTAACATTAAACCTAGCTCTAAACCTGACCTTAAATCCAAACCTAAACCTAACACTAGACCTAGCATTAATCCTAACCCTAAAACTAGCTCTAATCAGAACCCTAGAACTTACATTACACATAGCACTAACCCTAGGCCTAAACCTAACACAAAACTTCAATAACCCTAACCCTAATAGAGGCCTAAACCTACCCTAAGCATAACCCTAGCCTTAGTCCTAACCCTAACCCTAACCCTCACCTTAGTCCGAACCCTAGCTCAAAGCCTGACCCTTAGCCAAAACATAACCCTAGCACAATCCCTAACCATAACCCTAACCGTAGCTGTAATTCTAACCTTAACCCTAGACCTAACACTAGCTTTAACTTTAGCCATTACCCTAACTCTAACCCTAACCCTAATGATAACCCTATCCATAACCCTAACTGAAACCCTAACCCTAACCATAAACCTAACCCTAGACCTAATCCTAAACCTAAACCTTGCCATAGTCTTAACCCTAACTCAAACCCTAACTCTTACTCTAAAATCAACAGTAAACCTAGCCCTAAAACTAAACTTAAACCTAAACCCAACCTTAACAATAAAGCTAACCCTACATCTAACCCAATCTATTACCCTAAAAATAATCCTAACCCTAATGAAAACCCTAGCCCTAACCCTAAACCTAACCCTGACCATAACACTAAACCTAACCCTTGTCCTAGACCCAACCCTAGCTCAAAACCTGAACTTTACCCTAAATATAACCCTAACCCTAAGCTAGGTTTAATAGCTCTAATCCAAAACCTAACCTAACTCTAGCACTAATCCTAACCTAACCCTAGCCATAACCATAGATCTAACCCTATATATTATCCATATGATAACCCTAATCCTAATGCTAACCCTAGGCATAACCCTAACCCTTTTGCTAACCCTAAAGCTCTCCAAACCCTAAACCTACCCTGAAACCTAAACCTAACCCAATCAATTACCATAACTCTAACACTAACCCTAGTGCTCATTTGAGCCCTATCCCTAAAACTTAACCTAAAAAAAAAACCCTAACACTGATCCTGACCCTAAAAATACACCTAGCTCTAAACCTGACCCTTACCCAAAGCATAACACTTACACTAGGCATAGACACAAACCTAACCCTAAATATACTCCAAACTGACATTATCCCTAGCAATAATTCTAGACCTAAACCTACAACAAACCCTAGCCCTCATCCTAGCCCTTAACCTAGCCTTAATCATAACCCTAATCCTAACCCTAGCCCTAACCCTAATTCTATCCCTCACCCTGCCTGTAAACCTAGCTATAACACCACAACTTACCCTAAAATTAACTATAACCCCAGCCCTAACACTAGGCCAAAGCTGAACACTAACCCTAGCCCTAATCCTAGCCCTAACTTAGCCCTATCCATAAAACTAACCAAAACCCTAGCCATAAGACTAACTCTAACTCTCACCCTAGCCTTAGCCCTACTTCTAACCCTATCTGTTACCGTAACCATAACCCTAGCCCTAACCCTTGCCCTATAGTGAGACCTAGCCCTAATCCTAGATCTAACGCTAAATCCAAATCTAATCCTAAGCCTAACACTAACACTAGCCCTAACCCTAATGCTAATCTTATATCAAGCCCAAACCCTAAACCTAGGACTAAAACTAAACTGAGCAACAGCCCTAACACTAAACTTTAACTTAAACCAAACCCTAACACTATACCTAGACATAACTCTAGCCCTAATTCGAGTCCTAACCCTTACCTTAAAACTTACCCTGACCCTGACTCATATCCTAAGACTGACCCTAGCTCTAAAGACCACACTAAACTTAAACCAAACCCTAAGAGTAACCCTAGCCCTAATTCAAGTCATAACCCTAACCTTAAAGCAAACCCTGACCTGACTGATATCCTAAAAGTCACCCTAGCTCTAAACACAGCCCTCACCTTAAACCGAACACTAAGAGTAACCCTAGCGCTTATCTCAACTGAACACTAGACCTAGCCATAAACCTAACGCTACAGCTATCCCTGAACATAACCCTATCTCTTACATTACCCATAGCCCTAACCCTAGCCCTAAACTTAACACAAAAGTTAGAGATAGTCCTAGGCCTAAATCAAGCCTTAAGCATAAACCTAACCCTAACCCTAACCCTAGCAGTAACCCTAACCTAACCCTCGCCTTAGTCCTAATCCTAGCTCAAAGCCTAAACATTTCTCTAAACATAAACCTAAACCTATCCCTCAATCTAACCCTAACCCTATCCCTAATTCTAAACGTAACCCTAGCCCTACACCTAGCTCTAAACCTACTCATTACTCTAAACCTAAACCTAACCTTATTGATAATCCTAGGCTTAATGCTAAACCTAAGACTAACTGGAAAACTAACCCTAGACCTAACCTTAAATCTCACACTTGCCATAGACCTAACCCTAGCTCAAACCCTAACCCTTACTATAAACCTAAACATAACCATAGCCCTAACTCTAAGCCTAAACCTCAGTCTAACTTTAAACATAGCCCTAAATCTACATCTAATTGTATACAATACCCTAAACCTAACCCTATCCCTAATGAAGTCCCTAGCCCTAATCCTAACCCTAACCCTATGAGTACTATAATCTTATCTCTAGAAGTAACCCTAAACCTAACCCTCACCCTAGCCCTAACCATAGATGAAAACCGAACCCTTATGCTAAACATAAGCCTAAGCCTAACCCTAGTTTTAACCCTAACCCTAACCCTTATTCAAGACCTCTTCTTAACCATAAACCTAGCCCTAAACTTAACTCTAATGCTATCCATTATACTAACCACAACCCTTACCTTAATGTGAACCCTAGGCCTAACCTTAAACCTGTTGCTAACCCTAACACTATCAATTACCCTAAACCTAATGCTAACTCTAAACAAAACCCTACCATTACCCTAACCCACACCCTAGTGCTAATTCAAGCCCTAACCCTAAAACCTAACCTCAAACAAACTCTAACACTGACCCTGAACCTTATAAATCTCCTAGCTCTAAGGATGACTTTTACACTAAACATAACCCTTACAATTGACCTAGCCATAAACACTAATCCTAAAACTATCCCCAACCATAAGCGTAGACATGACATTAGCCATAGCCGTAATCCTAGCCCTAAAGCTAACACAAACCCCAAGCCTAAACCTAGCTTTAATCCTAACCCTAAACCTAACTTTAGGCCTAACCCAGGATCTAACCCTAGCTCTAATCATAGCACTCATTTAGTCCTATTCATAACCCTAGCTCAAACCCTAGCCCTACAACTATCTCTAACTCTCACCCTACCCCCATCCCTAGTTCTAACCCTATCCCTTACTGGAACTCTAATTCTAGCTCTAAACCCAGCCCTAATCCTAGCCCTATCATTAGCTCTAGCCCTAACCTAGATCTAATTTTAACTCTAAATCAAACCCTAACCCTAAGCCTAACCCTAACCATAACTCTAAATCTAACTTTATCCCTAGCCCTAAAACAAAACTGAGCCATAACCCTAACTCTAACCCTTAACCTAAACCAACCCTTAACTCTAACCCTAACCTTAGCTCTAATTCTAGTTTTAAGCTGAAAGCTAGAACTAACACTGACCCTGACTTGACCATAATACTAACCCTATCCCAAACATCACCCTAACCCTAAACCTAAATCTAAAACTAGACCTACCACTAACCCTAACCCTAAATTTAACCCTAATTGTAACCCTGATACTAACATTCACCTTGCCCCTAACCCTAGCACTAACTTAACCCAAAACCTAGCCCTAAACCAAGCCCTAACTCGAGCTTTGACCCTAAACATAATACTAATGCTAACCCTAATCAAAACCATTACCCTAGCCCTAAACATATCTCTAAACCTTTCATTGCCATAACCATAACCCTAGGCCTAAACCTAACCCTATCCCAAATCCTAAACCTATGCATTATTCTAAACCAAACCTAAACCCTAAACCTCATATTATAATTACACTAACACTAACCATGGTGCCAATTCCAGCCCTAACTTTAAACGTTAACCTATCCCAAACTTCTAACCCAGACCTTAACCCAGATCTAAACCTGACCCTAAAGCTAAACCTAACCCTTTCATTATAGGTAGGCATAAACCTAACCCTAAAAGTATCTTTAACTGTAACCCTAAATCTGATATTAGCCTTAGGCCTAATCCTAGCCCTAACACTAAAATAAAATATAGCCCTCATCCTAGCCCCAAACCTAGCTTTAATCATTACCCTAACCCTAACCATTGCCCTAACCCTAATTCTAACATTCACCTTATCTCTAAACCTAGCTATAATGCCATTCCTTATCCTAAACTTAAACCTAACCCTAACCCTAACTCTAGGCCTAAGGTATACACAAATCCTAGCCCTAATCCTAGCCCTAATTTAACCCTATCCCTAACCCTAACCTAACCCTAGCCCTAAGACTAACTCTAACTCTCACAGTAGCCCTGTCCCTTTTACTAACACTATCCATTACTGTAATCCTAAACCTAGCCCTAAACCTAGCCATAACCATTGCCAAATCCGTATTCCTAGTCCTAACCCTAGATCTAACCTTAACTCTAAATCTAACCCTAATCCTAAGCCTAAGCCTAATATTAACACTGGCCCTAACCCGAATGCTAATCATAAAACTAGCAATAACACTAACCCTTGCAGTAAAACAAAACCGAGCAAGAGGCCTAACCCTAAACCTTAACTTAAACCAAGCCTTAACACTACACCTTGACCTTACCCTAGCCCTAATCCGAGCCCTAATCTTAACCTTAATACTATCCCTAACTCTGACTCATATCCTAACACTCACCCTAGCTCTAAACACCACCCTAACCTTAAACCGAACCCTTACAGTAAACCTAGCCTTAATTCGAGTCCTAACCCTAACCCTAAAACTAAACCTGACCCTGACTATTAACCTAACACTAACACTAGCTCTATATTTAACCCTAACCTTAAACATAATCCTAACACTAGAGATTTAACCCCTAAACATAACCCTAAAACTAACCCTATAAAACATAGTTCTTACATTATTCATTGCTCTAACCCTAGCCATAACCCTAACACAAAACTAGCCCTAATCTGAGCCCTAAACTTAGGTTTAACCCTAACCCTAGTCCTAAACCTAGCTCTATCCCTATCCCTTACCCTATGCCAAACCCTAAACCTAATGCTAATTCTAATCCTATTCCTAATTCTATTCCTCAACCTAACCAAAATCCTAACCCTATCAGTTGTCCTAACCCTAGCCCTCATTCTAGCTCTAACCATAACCCAAACCCTAACCCTAACTCTGACCCTTATTCTGACCCTAACACTAATCATAGGTCTAAACCTGAACCTAACCCTAAACCGAACCCTAACATTAGCCCTATTGGTAACCTTATATCTAATCCTAACCTTAACACTAGCCCTAGACCTAAACCTAATCCTAAACTTTCCATAATTCTAGCCCTAGACCTAAAGAAAAACTTAGCTCTAGCCCTAATAATAACCCTTAGCCTAAAGCCCCAAAATAACCCTTCCACTAGTTTTAAACCTTGTCCTAATTCTGGCTTTCCCATTAACCATACCCTAAACTGAAAACTGACCCTGATATTAACACTAACCCTATCACCTTAACCCTAAACCATAAAACTATTCTTAGCTCTATCTTTAACTCTAAAATTAGCCCCAATCATAACAAAGTTCTTACATTTGCCATAGCCTTAACCTATTGCAATACCTAGAACTAACCTAAGCCCTACCCTAGCTTTAACACTAAAGCTAACCATAACCCTAAACTTAGCCCTAACCCCAAACCTAGGCCTAACCCTAGACCTAATCCTAAGCATAACACTAGCCCTACCACATTACCCTAATGATAACCGTAACCCTTATGCTAACCAAAGACTGAACCCTAATCCTATACTTAACCCTAACCCTATCCATTACACTACACCTAACCTCAACTCTAAACCTAAAACTATCATTAACCTATCCCTAACCATAATGATAACTTGAGCCTTAACCCTAAACCTTAATCTAATAAAAACCCTATCCTGACTCTTACCCCAATAATACCCATGGCTCTAAACCTGACCCTAACAAGAAACCTGACCCTTACAATAGACCTAGCTATAAGCCTAACCCTAAAACTCTCCCTAACTGTAACCCTAGACCTGACATTAGCCCTCGCTCTAATTCTGGCCCTAATCCTACTAAAAACCTTAGTCCACATTCTAGCTATAAACCTTGTCTTAATCATAAATGTAACCATAACCAAACCCTAACTCTAATCCTCACCCTAGTGCTAAAAGTAGCTATAATCCCATCCCTTAACCTAAACCTAACCCTAACCCTAACATTAACACTAACCCTAGCCCTCAACCAAGGCCTAACCCTAACACTAACCGTATTTTAAATCCCAGCCCTAATTTAGCCCTATCCCTAACCCAACCCTAACCCTAGCCCTAAGACTAACTCAAACTCTCACCCTAGCCTTATACCTATTTCTAACCCTATCCCTTACCATCACCCAATATCTAGCCCTAAACTTAGCCCTAATCCTAGCCCTACCCTTACCCCTAGTTCAAAGCCTAGATCTAAACAAAACTCCTAATCTAAGCCTAAACCTAAGACTAAACCTCACACTAACACTAGTGCTAATTCTAAAACTAGCCCTAACTCTACCCCTAGCCCTAAAGCAAAACCAAATCATAACCATAACCCTACACCTAGCCCTAATCCTATCTCTAATTCTAGTCCTGACCCTGACCTGAAAACTAATCTGGACTCTGACTCTGACCCTAACATTAAACCTAGCTCTAAACACCATCATAACTGCAAATTTAAACCTAACACTTGACATAGCCCTATCCCTGACCCTACTCTAATCATAACGCTGCTTTGTACATTAGCCGTAGCCTTAACCCTAGCCCTAACCTAACACAAAACCTAGGCTCAATCCAAGTCCTAAACCTAGTTTTTTTTAATATGTATTTTTTAGTTTTCGGTGGACACAACATCTTTATTTTATTGGTATGTGGTGCTGAGAATCAAACCCAGCGCCCTGCACATGGCAGGCGAGCACGCTACTTCTTGAGGCACATCCTCAGGCACTAAACCTAGCTTTAACCCTAAACGTAAATGTAACCCTAACCCACGAAAAGCCCTAATCCAATACATAACCGTACCCTAATCTTAGGTCTAACCCTATCCATTACCCTAATGAGTTCATTATGCTAAACCTAGGCCTAACCCTAATCCTATCTATTACTCTAAACCACACCTATAACCTAAACTAACACAAACCAAAGCCCTAGACCTATACATAACCCTACCCGTAAACTTAGGTCTAACCCTATCCATTACCCTAATGATAACACTGATACTAACCTAGGCCTAACCATAACCCTATCCATTACACTAAACCACAACTAAACCCTAAACCTAACTCTTTCATTACCTTAACCCGAATCCCTAATGTTAATTCAAGCCCTAAACATAAACCCTAACCTAACCCAAACCCTCACCTTGATCCTGACCCTAATAATAACCCTAGTTCTAAATCTGACCCTTAGTATACACCTAACCTAACACTAAATCTATTCCTAACTGTAACACTAGACCTGACATTAGCCCTAGCCCTAATACTAGCCCTAATCCTAACACAAACATTAGCCCTCATCCTGGTCCTAAACCTAACTTTAATCATAACCATAAACCTAATCCTAGACCTAACCATAATAATAACCCTTGCCCTAGTCCTCAAACTACCTATAACCCAATACCTTACCCTAAATGTAATCCTAACTACAACCCTAACCCAAGGCCTAAACCTAACACTAACACTAGCCCTAATTTAGCCCTATCCCTAACCCTAACCCTAACCCTAATCCTAGCTCTAAGACTAACTCTAACTCTCATACTAGCCCTATCACTAGTTCTAACCCTATCCCTGACCATAATCCTACACCTAACCCAAACATTAGTCTTAACCCTTGCCCTACCCTTAGCCCTATCCCTAACCATAGATCAAAATCTAACTCTAAATCTAACCTTAACCCGAAGCCTAAACCTAACCATTATAAATACATTTATATTTAGACTCTGTATCTACAGGTGTTGGCTTCAATTATTATTTAGAATATAGTCATTAATTTCATAAAATGCATACCATTTCTTGTGGTGTATAGAGAACTGAGGGTCAGGGGTAGGATTCTATGTTAAGGGGGAAAGGAATGAGGGTATGTGATTAACCTAACTTAGCAACTTTGGAGGACAACTCTAATGACTAGACGGCGGATTCATGGAAGAAGGTATAAATTCAAACTGCTTATCTGTATTCATAAAATTACCCAATGTATAAATAGTAAAAGTTAGGAGGCTGAAAGTGGGATAGAGGGAGAAAGAAAAAAGAAGAAAAATAACAGAGAAAGAAAGAAAGAGAGGGAGAAAGAAAATAAGAGTAAATAAAGAGGTGGTGAGGTGGGGCCTATGCAATTCCTCTAAATTATAGAATTCTAGTGATTCAGTTCTTAAAGTCCAATTTCATGGAGAGTTCTTGGTTTCATATATGTTGAGGTTGTGAGGACCAGAGGGGAAAGGGTAGAGGAGAATGGATGAGAAGAGCAAGAAAAGAAAAATAAGAAAGAAAAAAAGGCTCTCAGAACTCTGTTTTCTTTTCTTACATTAGGTGGAGTTTTCTATTCCTAGCTTGAGTCTCTTTGCTCAGGGTGGTGGAGGTAGCCAGCGGGAGAGGGCTTGAACTTCTACCTGGAGCCTCCCTACTCTTAGTCTCTGAATTGGAAACCAGGTGTGTGTACAGTTGCTGTTCCTCATTGATAGCTACACCCCCCAAAAGCTTGTGTGAAAATCTTGAGTTATCACAGCTGGAGGTAGGGGAGTTGGAAACCGGGTACCTGATAAGCTGCAGAACCCAGCTAGCAGCCACGCCCAGTGATAGATGGCGAGTAAGGTTTTGCAAGATGGATTCCATCTATTACCCATGTATGGTGTTTGGTGAGGTGGGTGGTTCTGGAGTGACCTTGTGCTGTGTCCACAGCTCGGTCTGGTGAGCTGCCACAAAGCCACTGTGTTCTGTGCTGCCTTCCGTGTGTGCAGAGAGCTCCTATGTGGCTGAGAGTGCTGTCAGCGCCCAGAGAAACTGCACATCCCAGCCTTCCATCTGCGCTGAGAGCACCCATGTGGCCCTAGATTTCTTCAAATTTCTATGGTACTGGGAAGGATTCATCTTTTACTTAGCCTTATTATGCTCCACAGGTTTGGGCCTTGTCGGTTCAATGGTTCACTGTCAGGAACAGTTTGTATTTTGGGTTTCCCTTCATTATGGCTTATTGATGTGAATGAAAATTGAGCTGGAAATCAAATAGGGTTCGCCAGAGGTGTTTGAAACTTCACACAATTAGTTCTCAGTGGGCACTCTCTAGTTTCTTCCTTTTGAAGGTAGACCAAAGATGAAGCATGCAAAAGAAACTGTATCTGAGAGCCCTTAAGGAGAAAACAGAGAAACATGTATGCACAGAAATAAGTCTCCCAAGAATTTGATCAGATTTCTTTGATACTACACAGTATTCATCTTTTAGCTTGCTCCCCTAGGCTCCCCAAGGTTGGCACTTCTAGGATCAATGGTTCTCTAAACAGGTAAGTGTTAGTGTTATGGTTAGGGTTAGGGCTAGCTTTAGAGATAGTGTTACGGTTAGAGTTTGTTTTTTTTCAAATTTCTATGATACTGGGAAGATTTATCTTTTACCTAGCCTCACTATGGGCCCCAGTTTGGGGCCTTCTCGGTTCAGTGGTTCGCTGTTGTAAATAGTTTGTTTTTAATATCTCACTTCATTTTGACCTATATAGGTAAATGAGAATGGAGCTGGAAATCATAGGGTTGGTGCCAGCTGGTTGAAACTTCACATACTCAATCAGTTGTCTGTGGGAACTCTCTGGTTTCTTCCTTATAAAAGTAGCGATAAGCTGAAGCATGCAAAACAAGTTTATCCAAGAGCACTTTAGGAGAAAACCGGGCAATATGCATGTACTGAAATACCTCCCCCAAATATTTGGTCAGATTTCTTTGATACTGTGCAGGATTCATATGTCAGCTTGTCACACTAGTCTCCCCAAGTTTAAAATTTTATGATCAAAGGTTCTCTTAACAGGTTAGGCTTAGTGTTATGGTTAGAGTTAGGGTTAGAACTAGTGTTAGGGTTAGTGTTAGTTTTTATCAACTTTATGAATACTGGGCAGGATTTATCTTTTTTCTACTCTTAGTATGCTCCCCATATTTGGGCCTCCTAGTAAAAGGGTTTGCTCTCAGGAGTATCTTTAGTTTTCATCTTTCACCTCATTTTGCCCTATAAGGGTGAATGGAAATGGAGCTGGACTCAAACAGGGTTTGTGCTAACTGCTTGAAACTTCACACACTCAACCAGTTCTCAGGGCACATTCTCTCCTTTTTTTCTTGTGGGAGTAGTCCAAAGCTTAATTAGAAAGAAACAGCTTTATCTGTGAGCACTTTAGGAGCAAGCTTCAATATTTTTGCATGGATTACTTGGATATTGTACAGGATTCATCCTTTTCTTAGTCTTAGTATGATCCCCAAGTTTGAGTTTTCAAGGTTTGCCAGTTCACTGTCAGGAACAGTTTGAATTTTTAGATTTTACTTTATTATGGCCTATAGACGTGAATGAAAATGGAGCTGGAAATCAAACAGAGTTAGTACTAGCTGCTTGAAACTTCACACACTCAATCAGCTCTCTGTGGGCACTCTCTGGTTGTTCCTTGTGCAAGTTCCTTAAACTGAAGCATGAAAAAAATAATTTATCCAAGTGCACATTAGGAGAAATCAGGGAAATATGCACATAGTGAAATACCTCCCCCAGTTATTTGGTCAGATTTCTTTGATACTGCACAGGATTCATCTGTTAGCTTGCCCCACTGGGCTCCTTTATTTGGGGACTACTCTTATCAATGGTTTTCTAAACAAGTTAGGTTAGATTGTGTATTAGTTTGGGCTAGAGTTATAGCTAATATTTCATTAGATTTAGTTTTGTTCAAAATTCTTTGATACTGAGCAGGATTCAACTTTGACCTAGCCTTACTATATTCTTTAGGTTTGGACCTGTTACATCAAGGATTTGCTCTCCTGAATAGTTTGTATTTTAAGTTTTCATTTCATTTTGACCTATGCGTGTAAATGGAAATGGAGCTGGAAATCCAACAGGGTTGGTGGTAGCTACTTCAATGCTCACACACTCTATCGGTTTTCTATGGGCAATCTCTGGTTTATTCCTTGTAAATGTAGCCCTAAGCTGAGGCATGCAAATCAACTTTATGTGAGAGCACTTTAGGAGAAAACAGGGAAATATCCATGTACTGAACTACCTCCCCAATTATTTGGTCAGACTTCTTTGATATTGTGAAAGATTCATCTGTTCACTTACCCAACTTGGACACCCAAGTGTGGGACTTCTAGGATCAAAGGGACTTTAACAGGTTAAAGATAGTGTTAGGGTTAGTGTTAGGACTAGGATTAGACCTAGTGTTAAGATAAGAGTTACTTTGCTTTTCAAATTTCTATGATACTGTGCAGGATTCATCTTTTTTTTTATTTTGACTATACTCAAAATGTTTGGGCCTCCTACATAAAGGGTTTGCTTTCAGGAACAGTTTCAATTTTCATGTTTCTCTTCTTTTTTTCCATGTAGGGGTGAATGTAATAAAGATGGAAATCAAACAGTGTTTGGGCTAGCTGCTTGAATCTTCACACAATCCATCAATTTTCAGTGAGCATAATCTGGTGTTTGCCATGGAAGTAGCCCTAAGATGAAGTAAAAAGTAACAGCTTTATCTCTGGGTGCATTAGGAGAAAGCAGAATACCCATGTAATGAAAGAACTTCAAATTTTTTTGGTTGGATTAATTTGATACTGTAGAGGATTCATCCTTGACCTAGCCTTAGTAGGCTCCCCACGTTTGGACCTTCAAGGTTTAATGGTTCAGTGTCAGGGACAGTTTGAATTTTTAGGTTTCACTTACTTAGGGCGTATAGGTGTGAATGCAATGGAGCTGGAAATCAAACAGTGTTGGTGCTATCTGCATGAAACTTCACACACTCAATCAGCCCTCTGTGGGCACTCCTTTGGTTTTTCTTTGTGAAAGTACCTTAAGCTGAAGCATGAAAAACAATTTATCCAGGAGCACTTTAAGGAAAAAACAGGAAAATATGAATGTACTAACATACCTCTTCCAATTTTCATCAAATTTCTTTGATTCTGCCCAAGATTCATCTGTTAAGTTGCACTGCTAGGCTCCCCAAATTTGGGACTTCTATGATCATAGGTACTCTAAACAGGTTAGAATTAGTTTAGGGTTAGGTTAGATCTAGTGTTACACTGAGTTTTGTTCAAATTCATTTGACACTTGACATAATTTGTCTTTTACCTAGCCTTACTATTTTCCCCTGTTTGGGGCCTTATCCCTTCAATGGCTGCTGTCAGGAACAGTTTGTATTTTAAGGTTTCCTTCATTTTGACCTATACGGGTAAATGGAAATGAAACTTGAAATCAAACAGGGTTGGTACTCGCTGCTTAAAACTGCACACATTCAATCAGTTCTATGTGGGCACTCTGGTTTATTCCTTGTGAACGTTTCCCAAAGCTGAAGCATGCAAAAACATCTTTATCCGAAAGTCCTGTTGGAGATAACAGGGAAAAATACATGTACTGAACTTCCTCCCCAAATTATTTGTTCAGATTTCTTTGATACTCCTTAAACATAACAGAAAAACTAGTCCTAATCTGAGTCCTAACCCTAGATGTAAACATAAACATAAACCTAGCTATAGCCCTAACCCTACCCCTAATCCTAGCCCTAACTCTAGCTCTAACTCTATCACTTACCCTAAGCCAATGCCTATATATAATGCTAACCTTAGTCCTAATCCTAATCCATAGCCTAATCCAAACCCTAGCCCTCTTACTAATCCTAACCCTAGCCCTCATTCTAGCTCTAACCCTAACTGGAATCATTACCCTAATACAAACCCTCAGTCTAAATCTGATCCTAACCTTAAACCAGACCCTAAAACTAGCTCTACCAGTAAACTTGTACCTAAACCTAAGCCTAACACTAGCACTAGACCTAAGCCTAATCCTCAAGATAGCCATAATTCTAGACCTAGGCCTAAAAAAACCCTGAGCCCTATCCCTAATGTAATCCTTAACCTAAAGCAAACACTACCCCTATCCCTAGACCTAAACCTAGTCCTAATTCTGGCTTTCACCCTAAACCTAACTCTAATCTGAACACTGACCTTAACACTAACACTAAACCTAGCTCTAAACCTGAACCTAACCCAAAACCTAAAACTAACACTAGACATAGCCATAACTCTAACCCTAAAACTAGCTCTAAACAGAACCCTAGATCTTACATTACACATAGCCTTAACCCTGAGCTTAAACCTAACACAAAACCTAGCACTATTCTGATGCCTAATCCTACGCTAAAAACAACCATAATCTTAAATGTAGCACTAACTCTAACCCTCGCCTTAGACCTAACCCTAGCTCAAAGCCTAACCCTTAGCCTAAACAAAATCCTAGGCCTATTCATAAACATAAACCTAACCCTAGCCCTAAGCCTAAACTTAACCCTAGTACTAACCATAGCTCTAAACCTAACATTACCCTAACCCTAACCCAAACCCTCACCTTAATAATAACCCTAGCCCTAAACCTAACCCTATCCATAACCCTAATCTTAAAACTAACCCTTGACTTAACCCTAAACCTAACCCTTGCCATAAACTTAACCCTAAACCATAGCATTAATAAACATTAAACCTATCCCTGAACCTAAATTTAACCAAAACCTAAACTTAACCCTAAACCTAATCTTACATCTAATCCAATACATTACTCTAAAACTAGCCCTAACCCTAATGAAACCCTAGCCCAAACCCTAACCATAACCATAACCATAACCTAGAACTACCACTAAACCTAACACTCCCCCTAGCCCTAACCATAGTTTAAACCCTAACCTTTACACTAACCCTAACCCTAGCCGTAGCTCTAATCATAACCCTAACTCTAGTCCTAACCCTAATATTAAACTTAGCCCTAATCCTAGCCCTAATATAGCCCTATTCCTAACCCTAACTATTACCCTAGAATTAAGATTAACTATAATTCTCACACAAGACATATCCTTATTCTAACCCTATACCTTACCATAACCCTAACCCAAGCGCTAACCCTAGTCATAATCCTTAGCCCTAGCACTAACCTATCTCTAAAACTAACCCTAAACTAAGGCCTCAGCCTAACCCTGAAAATAGCTCTAACCCTAATGGTATTCCTAAAATTAGCCCTAATCCTAGCCCTAGCCCTAAAAGAAAACTGAGCCATACCCCTAACACTAACCCTTACCATAGGCCAAACCCTAATCCTACACCAGCCCTAACACTAGTCCTAATTTGAAACCTAACACTAACCCTAAACCTAACCATGACCCTGACTCATATCCAAACACCAAACCTAGCTCTAAACATCACCCTAACCTTAAACCTAACCCTAACACTAGGCCCAGCTCTAAACTTAACCCAAAACTAACCTTATTCCTAACCCTATTTCTTACAATAGCCATATCCATAACACTAGCCCTAAACCTAATACAAAATTAGCCCCAATACAAGTTCTAACACGAGCTTTAACCATAAACCTAAATCTAAACCTAGTCCTAACCTTAGCTCTAACCCTTTCACTTACCCTAAGCCAAACCCTCACCCTAATGCTAACTGTATTCTTAGCAGTGATTCTTAGCCTAATCAAAACCTAACTCTATAACTAGTCCCAACCCTAGCCTTCATTCTTGATCTAACCATAACCCGAACCCTAACCCTATTCCTGTCCATTATTCTGACCTAACACTAAACTTAGTTCTAAATCTAAACCTAACCTTAAACCAAACCCTAACACTAGCCCTACTGGTAACCTTATATCTACACCTAACCTAACACTAGCCCTAGACCTAAACCTAATCCTAAATCTAGCCATAACTATAGCTCTAGACCTAAAGACAAAATAGACCTAGCCTTAACAATAACCCTTAACCTAACCCAAACTCTAACCCTACCTCTAGACCTAACCCTAGTCCAAATTCTGCCTATAACCCTAACCATTACCATACCTGAACACTGTCCTTGACACTAACACTGACCCTAGCTCTAAACTTCACCCTAACCCTAAAACTAACCCTGAAACTACATCTAGCCCTAACATTAACCATAAAACTAGTCTTAATCATTACACTAGTTCTTACATTAGCCATAGCTCTAACCTTTCACAAAACCTAGCCCTAATCCAAGGCCTACCTTAGCATTAAACCCTAAAGCTAACCTTAAAAATAACCCTAGCCCTAACTATAACCCTAAGCCTAACCCTGGACCTAATCCTAACCGTAAACATAGCCCTAACCCTAGCTTTAACCCTATTTAACCCTATGATAACTATAATCCTTATGCTAACCTTAGGCGGAAAACTAATCCTAGCAATAGCCTTAATCCTATTAACCTAAACCTAACCTGAACCCTAAATCTAACTGTGTCCTTACCCAATCCCTAAATGTAAGACTAATTTGACCCCTAAAACTAAACCTTAATCTAACCCCAACCCTAAACTTGACCCTGACTCTAATAATACATATAGTTCTAAACCTAACCATAACAAGAAATCTAAATTTTACCATAGACCTAGCCATAAGCCTAACCCTAAATCTATGCAAAACCATACCCTAGACCTGACATTAGCCCTAGCTCTAATCTAGACCTAACCCTAATACAAAATTTAGGGCACATCCTAGCAAGGAACCTCACCTAGGTGTAGTGTAAGAGTCAGGTTTATGTTAAAGGTCAAATTTAGGGCTAGGGTTATTATTAGGGTCAGGATCAGGGTCAGAGTTAGCATTTGGTTTAGCTAAAAGTTTAGGGTTAAGGCTCGAATTAGCATTAGGGTGAGGTTTTGGATTAGGGTAATGGATAAGTTTAGTTTAGGTTTCAGTTAAGGTTTAGGGTAATGGATGAGTTAGGTTTAGCAATCGGGTTAGGGTTACCATTAGGGTTAGGGTTATGTAATGGATAGGTGTAGAGCTATCTATTACCCTAGATAGGGTATAAAATTAAGGCTATGTTTAAGGCTAGGATGAGGGCTAGGGTTTGTGTTAGGGTTAGGGCTAGGATTATGGCTAGGGTTAATATCACGTCTAGGGTTAAGGTTAGGAATAGTTTTAGGGTTAGTTTTATGGCTAGATGTATTCTAAGGTTTAGATAGGGTAAGAGTCAGGTTTATAGCTAGGGGAATTATTAGGGTCACGGTTAGTATTAGGGTTTGGTTTACATTTGAGGTTAGAGTTAGGGCTCAAATTAGTATATGGGTTAGAGTTAGTGTAATAATTGGATTAGGTTTAGGTTTCAGCTTAGGTTAGGCTAATTGATAGGTTTATGGAAAGCGATAGGGTTAGGGTTAAGCCTAGGGTTAGGTTTATGGTAAGCGTTATGTTTAGGGTAATGGATACAGTTAGAGTTAAGGTTAAGGCTAGGGTTATGGTTAAAATTAGGTCTTGTGTTAGGGTTAAGGTGAGGGTTAGACCTAGGATTAGGTTTAGGGTTTTAGCATAAGGGTTAGGTTCTGAGCTATGGTTAGGGCTAGGCTGATTTATTAGGGTCAGGGTCAGTGTAGAGTTTGTTTGAGGTTAGGTTTTAGGGTTAGGGCTTGAATTAGCACTAGGGTGTGGGTTAGGGTAATGGTAGGGTTTTGTTTAGAGTTAGCATTAGGTTTAGGGTAATTGATAGTGTTAGGGTTAGCAACAGGTTTAAGGTTAGGCCTAGGGTTCACATTAAGGTAAGGGTTATGGTTAGTATAATGGATAGCATTAGAGTTAAGTTTAGGGCTAGGTTTATGGTTAAGAAGAGGTCTTGAATAAGGGTTAGGGTTAGGGTTAAAACTAGGGTTAGGCTTAGGCTTATGTTTAGCATAAGGGTTCGGTTTTCATCTATGGTTAGGGCTAGGGTGAGGGTTAGGTTTAGGGTTACTTCTAGAGATAAGATTATAGTACTCATAGGGTTAGGGTTAGGATTAGGGCTAGGGACTTCATTAGGGATAGGGTTAGGTTTAGGGTATTGTATACAATTAGATGTAGATTTAGGGCTATGTTTAAAGTTAGACTGAGGTTTAGGCTTAGAGTTAGGGCTATGGTTATGTTTAGGTTTATAGTAAGGGTTAGGGTTTGAGCTAGGGTTAGGTCTATGGCAAGTGTGAGATTTAAGGTTAGGTCTAGGGTTAGTTTTCCAGTTAGTCTTAGGTTTAGCATTAAGCCTAGGATTATCAATAAGGTTAGGTTTAGGTTTAGAGTAATGAGTAGGTTTAGAGCTAGGTGTAGGGCTAGGGTTACGTTTAGAATTAGGGATAGGGTTAGGGTTAGATTGAGGGATAGGTTTAGGTTTATGTTTAGAGAAATGTTTAGGCTTTGAGCTAGGATTAGGACTAAGGCGAGGGTTAGGTTAGGGTTACTGCTAGGGTTAGGGTTAGGGTTAGGTTTATGCTTAAGGCTTGATTTAGGCCTAGGACTATCTCTAACTTTTGTGTTAAGTTTAGGGCTAGGGTTAGGGCTATGGGTAATGTAAGAGATAGGGTTATGTTCAGGGATAGCTGTAGCGTTAGGTTTATGGCTAGGTCTAGTGTTCAGTTGAGATAAGCGCTAGGGTTACTCTTAGTGTTCGGTTTAAGGTGAGGGCTGTGTTTAGAGCTAGGGTGACTTTTAGGATATCAGTCAGGTCAGGGTTTGCTTTAAGGTTAGGGTTATGACTTGAATTAGGGCTAGGGTTACTCTTAGGGTTTGGTTTAAGTTTAGTGTGGTCTTTAGAGCTAGGGTCAGTCTTAGGATATGAGTCAGGGTCAGGGTAAGTTTTAAGGTAAGGGTTAGGACTCGAATTAGGGCTAGAGTTATGTCTAGGTATAGTGTTAGGGTTTGGTTTAAGTTAAAGTTTAGTGTTAGGGCTGTTGCTCAGTTTAGTTTTAGTCCTAGGTTTAGGGTTTGGGCTTGATATAAGATTAGCATTAGGGTTAGGGCTAGTGTTAGTGTTAGGCTTAGGATTAGATTTGGATTTAGCGTTAGATCTAGGATTAGGGCTAGGTCTCACTATAGGGCAAGGGTTAGGGCTAGGGTTATGGTTACGGTAACAGATAGGGTTAGAAGTAGGGCTAAGGCTAGGGTGAGAGTTAGAGTTAGTCTTATGGCTAGGGTTTTGGTTAGTTTTATGGATAGGGCTAAGTTAGGGCTAGGATTAGGGCTAGGGTTAGTGTTCAGCTTTGGCCTAGTGTTAGGGCTGGGGTTATAGTTAATTTTAGGGTAAGTTGTGGTGTTATAGCTAGGTTTACAGGCAGGGTGAGGGATAGAATTAGGGTTAGGGCTAGGGTTAGGATTAGGGTTATGATTAAGGCTAGGTTAAGGGCTAGGATGAGGGCTAGGGTTTGTTGTAGGTTTAGGTCTAGAATTATTGCTAGGGATAATGTCAGTTTGGAGTATATTTAGGGTTAGGTTTGTGTCTATGCCTAGTGTAAGTGTTATGCTTTGGGTAAGGGTCAGGTTTAGAGCTAGGTGTATTTTTAGGGTCAGGATCAGTGTTAGGGTTTTTTTTTTAGGTTAAGTTTTAGGGATAGGGCTCAAATGAGCACTAGGGTTAGTGTTAGAGTTATGGTAATTGATTGGGTTAGGTTTAGGTTTCAGGGTAGGTTTAGGGTTTGGAGAGCTTTAGGGTTAGCAAAAGGGTTAGGGTTATGCCTAGGGTTAGCATTAGGATTAGGGTTATCATATGGATAATATATAGGGTTAGATCTATGGTTATGGCTAGGGTTAGGTTAGGATTAGTGCTAGAGTTAGGTTAGGTTTTGGATTAGAGCTATTAAACCTAGCTTAGGGTTAGGGTTATATTTAGGGTAAAGTTCAGGTTTTGAGCTAGGGTTGGGTCTAGGACAAGGGTTAGGTTTAGTGTTATGGTCAGGGTTAGGTTTAGGGTTAGGGCTAGGGTTTTCATTAGGGTTAGGATTATTTTTAGGGTAATAGATTGGGTTAGATGTAGGGTTAGCTTTATTGTTAAGGTTGGGTTTAGGTTTAAGTTTAGTTTTAGGGCTAGGTTTACTGTTGATTTTAGAGTAAGAGTTAGGGTTTGAGTTAGGGTTAAGACTATGGCAAGGTTTAGGTTTAGGATTAGGTCTAGGGTTAGGTTTATGGTTAGGGTTAGGGTTTCAGTTAGGGTTATGGATAGGGTTATCATTAGGGTTAGGGTTAGAGTTAGGGTAATGGCTAAAGTTAAAGCTAGTGTTAGGTCTAGGGTTAAGGTTAGAATTACAGCTACGGTTAGGGTTATGGTTAGGGATTGTGCTAGGGTTATGTTTTGGCTAAGGGTCAGGCTTTGAGCTAGGGTTCGGACTAAGGTGAGGGTTAGGGTTAGGGTTAGGACTAAGGCTAGGGTTATGCTTAGGGTAGGTTTAGGCCTCTATTAGGGTTAGGGTTATTGAAGTTTTGTGTTAGGTTTAGGCCTAGGGTTAGTGCTATGTGTAATGTAAGTTCTAGGGTTCTGATTAGAGCTAGTTTTAGGGTTAGGATTAATGCTAGGTCTAGTGTTAGGTTTAGGTTTGGATTTAAGGTCAGGTTTAGAGCTAGGTTTAATGTTAGTTTCAGGGCCAGCGTTCAGGTTAAAGTTAGGGTCAGGGTAAAATCCAGAATAGTACTAAGGTTAGGTCTAGTGGCAGGGTTAGTGTTTGGTTTAGGTTAAGGTTTATCCTTAGGGCTAGCACTAAGTTTTTGTTTAGGTCAGGGGCTCGAGTAATAGCTAAATTTAGGATTAGGTTTAGGTATGGGGCTAGTGTTAGGTTTAGGTTTAGGTATAAGTTTACTGGTAGGGCTAGTTTCAGGTTTCGGTTTCTGTTTAGGGTCAAATTTAGACCTATAATTAATGTTAGGGTCAGAATAAGGGTGAAGGTTAGGGTGAGGTTTGGGGTTAGCATTAGATCTAGAATGAGGGCTGGTGTTAGGACTAGTAATAGGGTTATTGTTTGGGTTTGGCTAAGGATTAGGATTAGGACTAGAGTTAGCATTATGAATAGGGTTTGGCTTAGGGTAATGGATAGAATTAGAGCTAGGGTTAGGGCTAGGATTAGAGTTAGGTTTAGGGCTAGTTTTAGGGTTAGGTTTAGCGTTAAATCTGGTGTTAGGGTTAGGGTTAGGGTTTGGCTAAGGCCAATGTAAGAACTAGGGTTATGATTATGGTTAGTTTTAGGGTTATGGTTTCGGCTAGGTCTAGTGTTAGCATTAGTTTTAGGGTTAGGGTGATATTTAGAGCTAGGGTTTGTGAATGAGGGTTAGTTTTAGGCCTAGGACTTGAATTAGAGCTCCGGTTATGGCTAGTTATGGGTTAGGGTTTGGTTTAAGTTAAGATTTAGGGTTAGAACAATGGCTAGGTTTTATTTTAGTGCTAGAGCTTGGATTAGGGCTAGTTTTAGGATTAGCAATAATGTTAGAGCTAGTTGTAGAATGAGGTTTAGGTTTAAGATTAGGGTTAGATTTAGAGTTATGGTTAGATCTAGGGTTAGAGCTATGGCTAGCGTTAGGGCTCAGGTTAGGGCTATTGTGAGGGTTAAGGTAAGGAATAGGGTTATAAATAGAAATAGGGATAGGGTGTGAGTTAGAGTTAGTCATAGGCCTAGGGTTAGGGGTAGGGTTAAGTTTAGGGTTCAAATAGGGCTAGGATTAGTGCTATGATTAGTGTTAGGGTTAGGCCTATGGTTAGGGCTAGGGTTAGAGTTAGTTTTAGGGCAAGGGATGATGTTGTATAGCTAGGTTCAGTGCCAGGGCGAGGGTTATATTTAGGGATAAGGATAGAGTGAGGGTTTCGTTTAGGATTAAGTAGGTTTAGGGCTCGGATGAGGGCTAGGGTTTGCGTTAGGGTTAGGGCTAGTATTAGGGCTAGGGATAATGTCAGGTCTAGGGTTATGGTTAGGGATAGTGATAGGGATAGGTTTATGGCTAGGGCTAGTGTAAGGATTAGGTTTAGTGTAGGGCTCAGGTATAGAGCTAGGTTATTATTAGGGTCAGAGTATGAGTTAGGGTTTGGTTTGGGTTAAGGCTTACAGTTAGGGCTCAAAATAGCATTAGAGTTAGGGTTGGGGTTAGGGTAATGGATAGAGTTAGGTTTACAGTTCAGGTTAGGTTTAGAGTAATATATAGGATTATTGTTAGGGATAGGGTTAGGGTTAGGCCGAGGGTTAGCATTTGGTTTAAGCTAACCAAATGAATAGGTTTAGTGCTAGTGTTAGGGCTTAGGAAAAAGTTAGGATTAGGGCTAGGATTTGGGTTACTCCTAGGCTTAGTGTTAGGGTTCGGTTTAGGGTAAGTGTTAGGGTTTGAGCTAGGTTTAGGGCTAGGGCAAGGGTTATGGTTAGAATCAGGGTTACAATTAGGGCTACAGTTAGGGTTAGGGTTAGGGCTAGGGTTAGCATTATGGTTAGGGTTATGTTTAAGGTAATGGATAATGTTAGAGCTAGTATTTGGGCTATGGTTACACTTAGGATTATGGATAGGGTTAGGGTTAGGTTTAGAGCTAGGGTTATGTTTAGAGTAAGGGTTAGAGTTTGAGCTAGGGTTAGGGCTAGGGCAAGCATTAGGTTTAGTGTTTGTGCTAGGGTTAGGGTTAAGTTTATGCTTAATTCTAGGTTTAGGGCTTGTATTAGGGCTAGGTTTTGTGTGAGGTGTATGGCTAGTGTTAGGGCTATGGGTAATGTAAGAGCTAGGGTTATGTTTATGGGTAGTTTTTGGGGTTAGGGTTATAGATATATCTAGTGTTAGGTTTAAGTTTTGAGAAAGGATAAGGATTAGAAATAGGGTTTGTGTTAGGGTAAGCATCAGTGTTCGGGTTAGCATTGGGTTTAATGTTAGGTCTAGAATTAGAACTAGGGTTAGGTTTAGAGCTAGGGTTAGTCTTCGCATTAGGTTAATGGTTATTTTAGAGCTAGGGCTAGGTTTTTGTTTAGGACTAGGGCTAGAGTTATGGCTATATTTTGGATTAAGTTTGGGTCTACTGCTAATGTTATGGTTAGGTTTAGGTATAGGTTTACTGGTAGGGCTAGTGTTAGTGTTCGGTTTAGTGTTTAGGTCAGGCTTTGAACTAGGGTTAGTGATAGGGTCAGAATAAGGCTAAGGGTTAGGCTTAGGCTTCGGGTTTGTTTAGAGATAGAATGAGGGCTAGGATTAGGACTAGTAATATAGTTAGTGTTTGGGGTATGCTAAGGATTAGGTAAAACTAGGGTAGCATTGGGGTGAGAGTTTGGCTTAGGGTAAGGAATAGGTTAAGAGCTAGGGTTTGGATTAGCGTTAGTGTTAGGGTTAGGGTTCGGTTTAAAGCTAGGTTTGAGGCTCAGATTAGCGCTAGGTTTTGTGTTAGGGTTAGGGCTATGGCTAATGTAAGTATTAGCTTTACGGTTAGGGATAGTTTTAGGGTTAGGTTTAGGGCTAGGGCTAGTGTTTGAGTTAGGTTTAGGGTTAGAGTGATGTTCAGAGTAGGGTTAGTTTTAGGGTCAGTGTCAGGGTCAGTTTAGTTGTAGGGATAGCTTTAGGACTAGGTGTAATGTTAAGATTTGTTTTAGGTTAAGGGTTAGTATTAGGGTTAAGATCAGTTTTGTTTGTGGACTATGTGTAGGGTTAGGGCTAGTTTTCAAATTAAAATTAGAGTTAGGGCTAATGTTAGGGTAAGGTTTAGGTTCAGAATTAGGGTTAGATTTAGAGTTAGGGTTAGTTCTAGGTTTAGGACTATGGTTCGGGTTAGGACTAAGTTTAGGGCTAGTGTTAGGGTTAGGCAATAGACAAGTTTGGTACTAGAAATAGGTCTAGGGCTAGAGTTAGTGTTAGTCTTAGGGCTAGAGTTAGAGTTAGGGTTACAGTTAGCAATAAATTAGGGCTAGGATTTGAGCTACGGTTAGTGTTAGGTTTAGGCCTAGGGTTAGGGCTAGGGTTAGTGTTAGTGGTTGTGTTAGGGTTAGGGCTAGGGATAGGGGAAAGGATGTGGTTACACCTAGGTTCAGAACTAGGGCAAGGGTTGAAATTAGGGTTTGGGATAGGATTAGTGTTCGGGTTAGGATTAAGGCTAGGTTTACGATTAGGATGAGGGCTCGGGTGTGTCTTAGTTTTAAGGCAAGAATAAGGTAGAGTGCTAATGTCAGGTCTAGGGTTACATTTAGGGATACTGTTAGGGTTAGTTTTATGGCTAGCTCTAGTTTAAAGGTTATGTTTAGGGTAAGGGTCAGTTTAGAACTAGGTGTGTTATTAGAGTCAGGGTCTTGCTCAGAGTTTGGGTTAGGTTTTGGTTTATTATTAGGGCTCAAATTAGCATTAGGGTTAAGTTTAGAGTTAGGGTTAGAGTAATTGATAGTGTTAAGTTTAGTGTTCATTTTAGGTTTACGTAAGGATAAGTTTAATATTAGCGAAAGGTTTGTGGTTAGGCCTAAATGGATAGGGTTAGATTTAGGTTTAGGACTAGGGTTAGTGTTAGGTTTAGCGTTAACTGTTAGGGTTTGTGCTAGGATTAGGACTATGGCAAATGTTAGGTTTACGGTTAGGTCTAGGGTTAGGTTTAAAGTTAGGGTTAGTGTAGGTTTAGGGTTAGGACTAGGGTTAAGTTTACAGTTAGGGTTACAGTATGTTTAGGGTTAGGGCTAGTGTTATCATGATGTTTATAATTAGGGTTAGGGTAATGGGTGGGGTTAGAGCTATGTTTAGAGCTATGTTTGGGTTAGGCTTATGTTTAGGGTAATGGATAGGTTTAGGTCTAGGATTATTGTTAGAATTAGTGCTAGGGTTAGTTTTAGGTCTAGGGTTAGTGTTAGGGTTAGGTTTAGGGTAAGTGTTAGAGTTTGAGCTATGGTTAGGACTAAGTTGATGGTTAGGGTTAGTATCAGGTCTAGGTTTAGGATTAGGGTTAAGTTTAAAGCTAGGGTTATCATTAGGGTTAGGGTTATGTTTAGGGTAATGGATAGGGTTAGAGCTAGAGTTAGGGCTAGGATTATGGTTAGGATTAAGTCTAGGGTTAGGTTTAGGGTTAGGGCCAGATTTAGGTTTAGGTTTAGGTTTAGGGTAATGGTTAAGGCTAAGGTTAGGGTTAGGGTTAAAACAAGGTGTAGGGCTCAGTTTAGGGATAGATTTTACGTTAGGTTAAGGCTATGGCTAATGTAAGAACTAGAGTTATGATTAGGGCTACTTTTAGGGTTACAGTTAGGGCTAGTACTAGTTTTAGGTTTATGTATACTTTTAGGGCAATGCTAGAGCTAGGGTTAGTTTAAGGTCAGAGTCGGGCTCAAGGTTAGTTTTAGGGTTAGGTTAGGACTGGAATTAGGGCTAAGGTTAGGGCTAGGTGTAGGATTAAGTTTTGGTTTAGATAAGTGTTAAAGTTAGGGCTATGGCTCTGTTTTATTTTAGGGCTTGAACTAGATTAGGTCTAGTTTTCAGATTAGTGTTACTGTTAGAGCTAGTGTTAATGTGAGGTTTAGGCTTAAGTTTAGGGTTGGACTTAGAGTTATGGTTAGTTTAGGGTTAGGGCTAGGGCTAGTGTTAGGGCTAAGGTTAGGGCAAGAGTCAGGGTTATGGTAAGGGATAGGGTTAGATGTAGGAATAGGGCTAGGGCAAGAGTTAGAGTTAGTCTTAGGGGTAGTGGTAGGATTAGGGCTAAATTAGGGCTAGGATCAGGTCTAGGATTAGTGCAAGTGTTAAGTCTAGACTTAGAGTTAGAGTTAGATTTGGGTGAAGTGATGGGTTTATAGCAAGGTTCAGAACTAGCGTGAGGGATAAAATTAGGGATAGGGCTAGAGTTCTGGTTCAGGTTTGGATCAAGGTTAGGTTTAGGGCTAGGATGAGGGCTAGCGTTTGTGTTAGGGTTATGGCAAGAATTAGGGCTAGGGCTAATATCAGGTCTAGGGTTATGGTTAGGGATAGTTTTGGGGTAAGATTTATGGCTAGGTCTAGTTTCAGAGTTAGGTTTAGTGTGAGGTTCAAGTTGAGAGCTAGGGGTATTATAATATTCAGAATCAGGTTTTGGGTTTGGGTTAGGTTGAGGTTTAGGGTTATGGCTCAAATTAGCATTAGGTTTGAGTTAGGGCTAGTGTAATGGATAAGGTTAGGTTTAGGCTTCAGTTTTGGTTTAGGGCTCAGGTTAGATTTAGGGTAATGGATAGGGTTAGGGTAAGGCCTAGGGTTATCATTAGGTTTATTGTTATCGTTAGGGTAATGAAAAGGGTTAGTGCTAGGGTTATGTTTAGGATTAGGTCTAGAGTTTGAGTTAGGGTTAGGGTTAAGGCTAGGGTTAGGTTTAGGGTATGGGTTAGGTTTTGAGCTGGGGTTAGTGCTAAGGATAGGGTTAGGCTTAGGATTAGGTCTAGGATTAGGATTAGGGTTACCATTAGGGTTAAGGGTATGGACAGGTTTGGATGTTGGGTTAGGGTTAGGGTTAGGTTTAGGTTTAAGACTAGGGTTAGAGTTGAGTTTAGCATAATTGTTAGAGTTTGAGCTAGGGTTAGGACTGTGGCAAGGGTTAGGTTTATGGTTCAGTCTAGGTTTAGGTTTACAGTTAGGGTTATCATGATGTTTATGGTTAGGTGTAGGGTTGTGGGTGGGGTTCGAGCTTAGGTGAAGTCTAGTTTTAGGTTTAGGATTAGGGCTAGGGTTAGAGTTAGGGTTAGGCTTATCATTTTCTTAAGGTTCGATTAAGGGTAAGGGTCAGGGATTGAGTAAGTGTTACAGCTATTTTGAGGCTTCAGGTTAGAATCAGGGCTAGGGATAGAGTTAGGGTTATGGTTAGGGTTAGGGCTAGGTTTAGCATTAGGTTTAGGGTTTTGGTTAGGGTAATGGATAGAGTTAGAGCTAGAGTTTGGGCTATGGTTACGGTTAGGATTAGAGCTAGGATAGGGTTCAGGTTTTGGGCTAGGGTTATGTTTATGTTTTGGGCTAGGGTTATCTTTAGGGTTATGTAAGGGCTAGGGTTTCAGCTAGTGTCAGTGATATGGCTAGGTCGAGGATTAGGTTCTGCCTTAGGTCTAGGGACAGAATCATGGTAGGTTTAGGGTTAGGGTTAAGGTTAGGGCTAGGGTTATCATTAGGGTTAGGATAAGGGTTAGGGTAATGGATATGGTTAGATGTAGGCTTAGGTTTAGGTTTAGGGTTAGATTTAGTTTTAGGGTTAATGTTAAGGCTACGGTTATGTTTAGGTTTATGGTACGGGTTAGGATTTGAGCTAAGGTTAGGGATATGGCGAGTGTTAGGTTTAGGGTTTGGTCTATTGTTAGTTTTCAGGTTAGGGTTAGGATTATGGTTAGGGTTAAGGCTAGGGTTATCGATACAGTTAGGTGTAGGTTTAGAAAAGTTGTAGGTTTAGAGCCAAGTTTAGGGATAGGGTTAAGTTCAGGGTTAGGGCTAGGGTTAGGGTTTAGAGTAAGGTATAGGTCTAAGTTTATATTTATGGTAAGGGTTTGGCTTTGAGTAAGGTTTAAGACTAAGGCTAGGGTTAGGTTTAGAGTTAGGGTTAGGGCTAGGATTAGGGTTAAGGATATGTGTAGGGCTAGATTGAGGCCTAGAATTTGCTCTAGGTTTTGTGTTAGGATAAGATATAGAGTTAGGGCTATGGTTAATGTAAGAGCTAGGATTATGATTAGGGCTAGTTGTAGGGTTAGGGTTATGGCTATGTCTAGTGTTAGGTTTAGGTTTTTGGTTAGGGTCAGGTTTAGAGTTAGGTTTAGTGTTAAAGGCAGGGTCAGTGTTCAGGTTAGAGTTAGAGCTAAGGTTAAAGCCAGAATTGGGACTAGGTTTATGTCTAGGGGTAGGGTTAGTCTTTGCATTAAGTTAAGTTAAGGGTTATTGTTAGGGCTAAGGCTAGGTTTTTGTTTAGGTCTAGAGCTAGAGTTAAGTCTAGGATTAGTTTTTGTAGTAGTGTAGGGTTTGGTTTAAGTTAAGGTTTAGTGTTAGGTCTATTGCTCGGTTTTGTTTTAGTCCTAGGGTTAGAGTTAGGGCTAGTTTTACAATTAGTATTAGGGTTAGGGCTAGTGTTAGTGTTAGGCTTAGACTTAGAGTTAGGGTTGCATGTATAATTATGTTAGATCTAGGATTAAGCTAGGATTAAGGATAGGGCAAGTGTTAGGGCCAGGGTTAGAGTTATGGTAAGGGATAGGTTTCGAACTAGGAATAGGGCTAGTGTGAGAGTTAGAGTTAGTGATAGGGCTAAAATTAGTGTTAGGGTTTGGGATAGGGTTAAAATAGGGCTAGGATTAGGACTAGGGTTAGTGTACAGCTTAGGCCTAGTGATAGGGATAGGGTTAGGTTTAAGTTTAGGATAAAGTGTGGCGTTATAGCTAGGTTTAGACATAGGGTGAGGGATAGAGTTAGGGTTAGGGCTAGGGCTGGGTTTAGGGTTATGATTAAGGCCATGTTTAGGGCTAGGATGAGGGCTAGTGGTTGTATTTGATTCAGGGCTAGGATTAGTTATAGGGCTAATATCAGGTCTCGGTTTATGGTTAAAGATAGATTTAGGGTTAGGCTTATGGCTACGTCTAGTGTAAGGGTTAGGTTTAGGGTAAGGGTCAGGTTTAGAGCTCAGGGAATTATTAGGATTAGGATTTGACTTAGGTAAGGATTTAGGTTTACGGCTCAAATTAGCATTAGGGTTAGGGTTAGGAATATAGTTAGGGTTTGTTTTAAGGTTCAGGTATGGTTTAGGGTAATTGATATGGATAGCGTTCATGATAGGTCTAGGGTTAGGCTTAGGGTAACACTAGGGTTAGTGTTAAGTTTATGGTTAGGGTAATTCAGAGGGTTAGAGCTTAGATTAGAACTAGAGTTATGGTCAGTAATATGCCTTGAGTTAGGGTTAGAGTTAGTGTTAGAACTATGGTTAGGGTTTGGTTTAGGGTTATATTTAGCACAAAGTTTAGGTTTTGAGCTAGGGTTAGGGCTAGGTTTAGGGATAGGTCTAGGGATAGGATTACAGTAGGTTTAGGTTTAGGGTATGAGTTAGTGCTAGGGTTATCATTAACATGAGGGTTAGGGTTAAGGTAACGGATAGGGTTAGGTTAGGTTTAGATTTTTTTATAGTGTTAGAATTAGTGATAGTTTCAGGATTAGAGCTATGGTTATGTTTAGGTTTATGGTTAGGTTTATGGTTTGATCTAGAGTTAGGGCTATGCTGAGTTTAATTTTAGGGTTATGTCTATGGTTAGTTATCTGGTTAGGGTTAGGGATAACATTAGGGTTCGGGCTAGGATTATCAATAAGTTTAGGTTTAGGGTTAGGGTAATGGGTAGGTTTAGAGCTAGGTTTTGATCTAGGTTATGTTTAGGATTTGGGCTATGGTTAGTGTGAGAGTTAGGTATAGGCCTAGGCTTATGTTTAGGATAAGGGTTAGGCTTTTAGCTATCTTAGGACTAAGGTGAGGGCTAAGGTTAGGTATAGGGCTAGAATTAGGTTTAGGGTTATGTTAGGGCTAGGTTTAGGCCTAAAATTACCTCTATGTTTAGAGTTAGGTTTAGGCCTAAGGTTAGGGCTATGGGTAATGTAAGATCTAGAGTTATGATTAGGGCTAGTTTTAGGGTTAGGGTTAGGGTTATGGCTGGGTCTGGAATTAGGTTTAGGTTTTGGTTAGTTTCAGGTTTAGAGGTAGGTTTAGTGTGAAAGCCGGGGTCAGTGTTTGGGTTAGAGTTAAAGTGAGGGTTAAAGCCAGAATTAGGACTAGGTTTAAGTCTAGGGTTTGAGTTAGTGTTTGGGTTAGGTAAAGGTTTTTAGGGCTAGGGCTAGGATTTTGTTTAGGTGTAGAGCTATATTTCAGGCTATATTTAGAATTAGGTTTAGGTCTAGAGCTAGTGGTATGTTTAGGATTAGGTATAAGTTTACAAGGAGGGCTAATGTTAGGGTTTTGTTTAGGGTTAGGGTCAGGTTTAGCCCTAGGGTTTATGTTATGGTCAGAATAAGGGTCAGGGTTAGGGTTAGGGTTTGGAATAGCATTAGAGATAAATGAGATGTAGTATTAGGACTATTAATAGGGTTGATATTTGGTTAGCCTAAGGATTAGGGATAAGTCTAGGGTTATCATTAGGATTAAGGTTTTGCTCAGGGTAAGGCATAGGGTTAAGCCTAGGGGTAGGTTTATGCTTAGGGTTAAAGCTAGGCTTAGGGCTCAGATTAGGGCGAGTTTTTGTGTGAGGTTTAAGGCTAGGGTAGGGCAATGGCTAATATAAGGACTAGGGTTACAATTAGGCTTAGGTGTAGGTGTAGGTCAAGTGTTAGGGTTAGGTTTAAGATTAGGGTTACAGTTAGCAATAAATTAGAGGTAGGATTTGAGATATGGTTAGTGTTAGGATTAGGCCTAGGGTTAGGGCTAGGGTTAGTGTTAGTTGTAGTGTTAGTGCTGGGAGCCATTAGCCAAGTAGGTATGACAATTTCCTTGCCAGCGTACCCCATGTTGCTGACATGTTGCAGTGACATTGAATGTAGGTGACCTTGCTCAAGGACCAAGGCAGATTAGGGTGTTCCCGGTTTTAAGATAATCGTGTTTAGGGCGTTCCCAGTTTAGGTTCCAGGTTTAAGGTTTAAGATTATTCCTGCTGGGAATAGGGCCTATCCTGCTGCCTGAGTTCCCCTTGAGTTCTCACGGGATTTAGACAATATATTTTGGAGATAGAAGCCCAGTGGAGGTGGATTTGGGAAGAGAACGTGGATTTCCCCAGAACGTGATTGTAGACAGCTGGTGTGAGTTCGGGAATAAAGAGTTGCTGTTTGAATCTACAAGCTGTGTGTTGGCTCGTGATTGTGTGCCCAGCCAGACTGCGGCATTTGTGTCCAGCCAGACTGCGGCATGTTAGGGTTAGGGTTAGGGATAGAGGAAAGGATGTGGTTTACCTAGGTTCAGAACTAGGGTTAGGGTTAGTATCAAGGTTAAGATTAGGACTCTAATTAGGGCTAGGGTTAGGTCTAGGTGTAGTGTTAAGGTTTGGTTTATGTTAAGGTTTAGGGTTAGCAGTATTGCTCGGGTTTGTTTTACTGTAAGGGTTAGGGTTAGTACTATATTTATGTTTAGCATTAGGGCTAGGGTTAGTGTTAATGTTAGGCCTAGGCTTAGGCTTCGAGTTAGCTTTAGAGTTAGGGTTAGATCTAGGTTTAGGAATAGGAATAAAGATCAGGCAGTGGTTATTGCTAGGTTAGGGCTAGGGTTAGGGCTAGAGTTAGGATTACGGTAATGGATACGGTTAGAAGTAGGTATAGGGCTAGTGTGAGAGTTAGAGTTAGTTTTAGGGCTAGAGTTAGGGTTACAGTTAGAGATAGGGTAAAATTAGGGCTAGAATTAGGGCTAGGGTTAGTGTTCACCTTAGGCCTAGCATTAGGGTTAGGGTTAGTGTTAAGTTTAGGGTAAGAAATGGCATTATAGCTAGGTTTTGAGATAGGGTGAGAGTTAGAATTAGGGTTAGGGCTATGATTAGGGTTAGGGTTATGATTAAGGCTAGGTTTGGGGCTAGGATGAGGGCTGTGGTTTATTTTAGTGTTATGGCTAGGATTAGGGCTGGGGCTAATATCAGATCTAGGGTTATGTTTAAAGATATTTTTATGGTTAGGTTTATGGCTACATGTGATATAAGTGTTAGGTTTAGAGTTAGGGTCAGGTTTAGAGCTAGGTGTATTATTAGAGTCATGTTCTGGGTTAGAAATTTGAGATAGGTTAAGGTTTAAAGTTAGGGCTTGAATTATCTTTATGGTTCGTGTTAGAGTAATTGTAGGGTGAGATTTAGGGTTTAGGTTTGGTTTAGAATAATACATAGGTTTAGCATTAGGGATAGGGTTAAGTTTAGGCCTAGGGTTATGGTTAAGGCAATGGATAGGGTTAGAGATAGGGTTAGGGCTAGGGTTATGATTTTGATTAGGGCTAGGTTTAGGATTAGGTTTAGGGTTAAAACTCGGGTTAGGGCTTGGTTTTGGGCTAGGATTGGGGTTAACAGTGCTAGGGTTAGGGGTAAGGCTAATATAAGTACCAGGTTACAGTTAGGGTTAAATTTAGGGTTAGGGTTAGTGGTAGGTCTAGTTTAGGTTCAGGGTTAGGGTTAGTGTGATGTTTAGACTAGGGTTAGTGTTGTGGTCAGAATCAGGGTCAGTGTTAATTCTGGTTTTCAGCTTAAAACTAGAATTAGAGCTAAGTTTAGGGTTAGGGTTAAGGGTTCGCTTAGGTTAAGGGTTAGGGTTAGGGCTATGGCTTGGTTTTATTTTAGGTCTAGTGTTAGATTTAGAGTTAGGGTTAGTCTTAGGATTAGGTTTTGATTTAGAGTTAAAATTAGATCTAGGTTAGGGCTAGAGCTAATGATAGGGCTAGGGTTAGGGCAAGGGTTAGGTCTAGGATTAGGGTTCCGGTAAGGAATAGGGTTCAAACTAGGGATTGGGCTATTGTGGGAGTTAGATTTAGTCTTAGGGCTAGGGTTAGGAATAGGACTAAATTAGGGCTAAGATTACGGCTAGGGTTAATTTTGGGGTTAGGCCTAAAGTTTGGATTAGGGTTAGGACTAATGCTTGGTTTAGGGCTAGGATAAGGGCTGGGGTTTGTGTTAGGTTTAGGACCAGGATTAGAGCTATGGCTAATGTCAGGTTTAAGGTTAGGGTTGGGGATAGTTTTAGGATCAGGGTTATGGCTAGGTCTAGTGTGGTAGGTTTAATGTAAATTCAACCTTAGAGCTAGGAGACTTATTAGGGTCATGGTCATTGATAGAGTTTGCTTGAGTTTAGGGTTTATG